>NW_027515171.1:0-90851 GCF_048772815.1 Callospermophilus lateralis
AAAGGAGATATCAGTTTGTCTCTATGGGTTGTTTCCTCTTCAAGTTAGCCCCTGCACAGACTGTGGAAAAGCACTTTCATTGAGAGGGTGGCCAAGTTTATAAGAAATAACGAGTTTCCGAAATACCAGCAAATATTTTTCACCCAATCTTGATGATACTTGGTGGTGAAGATCAGTACACAAATCCCAAATGGCTCACCAAATTTTTTTCTTCTAGGTTGAATTCTTCATCTACAGTAGCAGTTTTATATTTAGGTTTCACTCTGTTCTCTGCTATACAGATAGATGAATTTGGAACTCTAAATCCAACATGGTTTGTAGTAGCTCTTTGAAACTTGACAAAACAAAGGAGTTCTCAGCTTTGTCTCTATGGTTTGTTTCCTCTTCAGGTAGCCTAGGCACCGACGGTGAAAAAGCACTTTCATTGAGAGGGGTTGCCAAGCTTCTAAGAAATAACCGAGTTTCCGAAATACCAGCAAATATTTTTTCACCCAATGTTGATGATACTTGGTGGTGAAGATCACTACACAAATCCCAAATGGCTCACCAAATTTTCTTCTTCTATGTTGAAGCGTTCGTCTACAGTAGCAGTTTTTATATTTAGGTTCACTCTGTTCTCTCCTATATAGATAGATGAATTTGGAACTCTAAATCCAATATGGTTTGTAGTAGCTCTTTGAAACTTGACAAAATAAAGGAGTTCTCAATTTTGTCTCTATGGTTTGTTTCCTCTTCAAGTAGCCCTAGGCACAGACGGTGGAAAAGCACTTTAATTGACGGGGTTGCCAAGCTTCCAAGAAATTACGAGTTCCGAAATACCAGCAAATATTTTTTCAGCCAATATTCATGACACTTGGTGGTATTGATCGGTACACAAATTCCCTTTTCTCACCAAATTTTGTTCTGCTAGGTTGAAGCGTTATTACAGTAGCAGTTTTTATATTTAGGTTTCACTCTGTTCTCTGCTTATAGATAGATGACTTTGGAACTCTAAATCAACATGGTTTGCAGTAGCTCTTTGAAACTTGACCAAATAAAGTAGTTCTCAGTTTTGTCTCATATGTTTTGTTTCCTCTTCAAGTAGTTCATGCACAGACTGTGAAAAGCACTTTCTTTGAGAGTGCTTTCCAAGCTTCTAAGAAATAACGAGTTTCTTAAATACCATCAAATATTTTTTCACCGAATTTTGATGATACTTGGTGGTAATGATCAGTACAGAAATCCCACTTGGCTCACCAAATTTGTTCTTCCAGGTTTAAGCGTTCGTTTACAGTAGCAGTTTTTATTTTTAGGTTTCACTCTGTTATCTCCTATATAGATAGATGAATTTGGAACTCTAAATCCAACATGGTTTGTAGTGCTCTTTGAAACTTACAAAATAAAGGAGTTCTCAGTTTTGTCTCTATGGTTTCTTCCTCTTCAAGTAGCCCTGGCACAGACTGTGGAAAAGCACTTTCATTGAGAGGGGTTGCCAAGCTTCTAAGAAATAAAGAGTTTCCGAATACCCAACAAATATTTTTTCACCCAATCTTTATGATACTTGGTGGTGATGATCAGTGACACAAATCCACTTGGCTCACCAAATTTTGTTCTTCTATGTTGAAGCATTCGTTACAGTAGCAGTTTTTATTTTTAGTTTCACTCTGTTCTCTCCTATACAGATAGATGAATTTGGAACTCTAAAATCCAACATGGTTTGTAGTAGCTCTTTGAAACTTGACAAAATAAAGGAGTTCTCAGATTTGTCTCTATGATTTGTTTCCGGTTCAAGTAGCCCTATGCAGAGACTGTGGAATAGCATTTTCATTGAGAGGGGTTGCCAAGCTTCTATGAAAGAACGAGTTCCGAATTACCAGCAAATATTTTTTCACCCAATCTTGATGATACTTGGGGTGAAGATCGGTACACAAACCCCAACTTTCTCACCAAATTTTGTTCTTCTAGGTTGAAGCGTTCATCTACAGTAGCAGTATTTATGTTTATGTTTCATCTGTTTCTGCTATATAGATAGATGAATTTGGAACTCTTAAATCCCTACATGGTTTGTAGAGGCTCTTGGAAACTTGACAAAATAAAGGAGTTCTCAGTTTGTCTCTATGGTTTGATTCCTCTTCAAGTACCCTAGGAACAGACTGCGGAAAAGCACTTTCATTGAGTGGGGTTGCCAAGCTCCAAGAATAACGAGTTTCTCGAAATACCAGCAAATATTTTTCACCCAATCTTGATCATACGTGTGGTAATGACAAGTCCACAAATCCCACTTGGCTCACCAAATTTTGTTCTTCTAGGTTGAAGCGTTCGTTTGACCAGTAGCAGTTTTTATTTTTAGGTTTCATTCACTCTGTTCTCTCCTATATAGATAGATGAATTTGGAACTCTAAATCCAACATGGTTGTAGTAGCTCTTTGAAATTTGACAAAATAAAAGAGTTCTCAGTTTTGTCTCTATGATTTGTTTCTACTTCAAGTAGCCATAAGCATTGGCTCTGGAAAAGCACTATCCTTGAGAGGGGTTCCAAGCTTCCAAGAAATTAAGAGTTTTGAAATACCAGCAAATATTTTTTCACCCA
This sequence comes from Callospermophilus lateralis, assembly GCF_048772815.1. Taxonomy (NCBI): domain Eukaryota; kingdom Metazoa; phylum Chordata; class Mammalia; order Rodentia; family Sciuridae; genus Callospermophilus; species Callospermophilus lateralis. Next base: position 2,570 of record NW_027515171.1, read on the forward strand.
AACTTGATGATACTTGGTGGTAATTGATCAGTACACAATCCACTTTGGCTCACCAAATTTGGTTCTTCTAGGTTGAATAGCGTTCATCTACATTAGCAGTTTTTATGTTTAGGTTTAACTCTGTTCTCTGCTATATAGATAAGACGAAATTTGGAAATCTAAACAAATGGATTGTTTGGCTCTGTGCATCTTGACAAAATAAAGGAGTCTCTGTTTTGTCTCTATAATTTGTTATCGCTTCAAGTAGCCCTAGCAGAGACTGTGGAAAAGCACTTTCATTTGAGAGGGGTTGCCAAGATCTCTAAGACTTATAACGAGTTTCCGATTACACAAATATTTTTTTACCCAATCTTGATGCATACTTGGTGGTGAAGATCAGTACACAAATCCCAAATGGCTCACCAAATTTTCTTCTTCTAGGTGAAGCGTCGTCTACAGTAGCAGTTTTATATTTAGGTTTCACTCTGTTCTCCCTATATAGATAGATGAATTTGGAACTCTAAATCCAATATGGTTTGTTAGTAGCTCTTTGAAACTTGACAAAATAAAGGAGTTCTCTAGTTTTGTCTCTATGATTTGTTTCCGCTTCAAGTAGCCCTACGCAGAGACTGTGGAAAAGCACTTTCATTGAGAGCGGTTGCCAAGCTTTCCAAGAAATTACGATTACCGAAATACCAGATAATTATTTTTTTCACCCAATCTTGATGGTACGTGGAGGTAATGACAAGTCCACAAATCCACTTGGCTCACCAAATTTTGTTCTTCTAAGTTGAAGCGTTCGTTACAGTAGCAGTTTTTATGTTTAGTTTTCACCTCTGTTCTCTGCTATATAGATAGATGAATTGGGAACTCTAAATCCAACATGGTTTGTAGGGCTCTTTGCAACTTGACAAAATAAAGAGTTCTCTGTTTTGTCTCTATGTTGTTTTCTCTTCAAGTAGCCCTGGCACAGACTGTGGAAAACCACTTTAATTGAGATGGGTTGCCAAGCTTCTTAGAAATAACGAGTTTCTGAAATACCAGCAAATATTTTGTCAACCAATCTTGATGATACTTGGTGGTAAGGACAAGTCCACAAATCCCACTCGGCTCACCAAATTTTGTATTTCTAGGTTGAAGCGTTCGTCTACAGTAGCAGTTTTTATATTTAGGTTCACTCTGTTCTCTGCTATATAGATTGATGAATTTGGAACTCTAAATCCAACATGGTTTGTAGTAGCTCTTTGAAACTTGACAAATAAAGGAGATATCAGTTTTGTCTCTATGAATTGTTTCTAACTTCAAGTAGCCATAAGCATTGGCTCTGGAAAAGCACTATCCTTGAGAGGGGTTTCCACGCTTCCAAGAAATTAGAGTTTTGAAATACCAGCAAATATTTTTTCACCCAAACTTGATGATACTTGGTGGTAATGATCAGTACACAAATCCCACTTGGCTCACAAATTTGTTCTTCTAGGTTAAAGCGTTCGTCTACATTAGCAGTTTTTATGTTTAGGTTTAACTCTGTTCTCTGCTATATCGATAGACGAATTTGGAAATCTAAATCCAAAATGGATTGTATGGCTCTGTGCAACTTGACAAAATAAAGGAGTTCTCTGGTTTTGTCTCTATTATTTGTTCTCGCTTCAAGTAGCCTAAGCAGAGACTGTGAAGGGAAAGCTCTTTCATTGAGAGGGTTGCCAAGCTTCTAAGAAATAACGAGATATCAAATTACTTCAGCAAAATATTTTTTTACCCAATCTTGATGGATACTTGGTGGTGAGATCAGTACACAAATCCAAATGGCTCACCAAATTTTCTTCTCTAGGTTGAAGCGTTCGTCTACAGTAGCAGTTTTTATATTTAGGTTTCCACTCTGTTCTCCTATATAGATAGATGAAATTTGGAACTCTAAATCCAATATGGTTCGTAGTAGCGTCTCTTTGAAACTTGACAAAATAAAGGAGTTCTCAGTTTTGTCTCTATGATTTGGTTTCCACTTCAAGTTAGCCCTACGCAGAGACTGTGGAAAAGCACTTTCATTGAGAGCGGTTGCCAAGCTTCCAAGAATTACGAGTTTCCGAAATACCAGAAAATATTTTTCACCCAATCTTGATGGTACGTGGAGGTAATGACAAGTCCACAATTTCCACTTGGCTCACCAAATTTTGTTCTTCTAGGTTGAAGCGTTCGTCTACGAGTAGTAGTTTTTATGTTTAGTTTTCTCTCTGTTCTCTGCTATATAGATAGATGAATTGGAACTCTAAATTCCAACATGGTTGTAGTGGCTCTTTGCAACTTGACAAAATAAAGGAGTTCTCTGTTTTGTCTCTATGGTTGTTTCCTCTTCAAGTAGCCTGGCACAGACTGTGGAAAACCACTTTAATTGGAAGGGTTGCCAAGCTTCTTAGAAATAACGAGTTTCTGAAATACCAGCAAATATTTTGTCACCCAATCTTGATGATACTTGGGTGTAAGGACAGTTCACAAATCCAACTTGGCTCACCAAATTTTTTCTTCTAGGTTGAAGCGTTCGTCTCAGTTAGCAGTTTTTATATTTAGGTTTCACTCTGTCTCTGCGATATAGATAGATGAATTTGGAACTCTAAATCCAACATGGTTTGTAGTAGCTCTTTGGAAACTTGACAAAATAAAGGAGATACAGTTTTTGTCTCCATGGTTTGTTTCCTCTTCAAGTAGCCCGAGGCACTGACTGTGGAAAGCACTTTCATTGAGAGGGTTGCCAAGTTTATAAGAAATAACGAGTTTCCGAAATACCAGCAAATTTTTTTTCTACCCAATTTGATGATTACTTGGTGGTGAAGATCAGTACACAAATCCCAAATGGCTCACCAAATTTTTTTCTTCTAGGTTGAATTCTATCATCTACAGTAGCAGATTTATATTTTAGTTTCACTCTGTTCTCTGCTATACAGATAGGATGATTGGAACTCTAAATCCAACATGGTATTAGTAGCTCTTTGAAACTTGACAAAAGAAAGGGAGTTCTCAGCTTTGTCTCTATGGTTTGTTTCCTCTTCAGGTAGCCTAAGGCACCGACGGTGAAAAAGCACTTTCACTGAGAGGGGTGCCAAGCTTCTAAGAAATAACGAGTTTCCCGAAATACCAGCAAATATTTTTTCACCCAATTTGATGATACTTGGTGGTGAAGATCAGTACACAAATCCAAATGGCTCACCAAATTTTTCTCTTTCTAGGTTGAAGCGTTTCGTCTACAGTACAGTTTTTATATCTTAGGTTTCACTCTGTTCTCTCCTATATAGATAGATGAATTTGGAACTCTGCACACCAATAGGTTTGTAGTGGCTCTTTGCCACTTTGACAAAATAAAGGAGTTCTCTGTTTTGGTCTCTACTGGGTTGTTTCCTCTTCAAGTAGCCCTGGCACAGACTTTGGAAAACCACTTTAATTGAGATGGGTTGCCAAGCTTCTTAGAATAACGAGTTTCTGAAATACCAGCAATATTTGTCACCCAATCTTGATGATACTTGGTGTAAGGACAATTCACAAATCCAACTTGGCTCACCAAATTCTTGTTCTTTCTAGTTGAAGCGTTCGTCTACAGTAAAAGTTTTTAGTATTTAGGTTTCACTCTGTTCTCTTGCTATATAGATAGATGAATTTGGAACTCTAAATCCAACATGGTTTGTAGTAGCTCTTTGAAACGTGACAAAATAAAGGAGATATCAGTTTTGTCTCTATGGTTTGTTTCCTCTTCAAGTAGCCCCTGCACAGACTGTGGAAAAGCACTTTCATTGAGAGGGTGTGGCCAAGTTTATAAGAAATAACGAGTTTCCGAAATACCAGCAATATTTTTTCACCCAATCTTGATGATACTTGGTGGTGAAGATCAGTACACAAATCCCAAATGGCTCACCAAATTTTTTTCTTCTAGGTTGAATTCTTCTCTACAGTAGCAGTTTTATATTTAGGTTTCACTCTGTTCTCTGCTATACAGATAGATGAATTTGGAACTCTAAATCCAACATGGTTTGTAGTAGCTCTTTGAAACTTGACAAAACAAAGGAGTTCTCAGCTTTGTCTCTATGGTTTGTTTCCTCTTCAGGTAGCCTAGGCACCGACGGTGAAAAAGCACTTTCATTGAGAGGGGTGCCAAGCTTCTAAGAAAATAACGAGTTTCCGAAATACCAGCAAATATTTTTTCACCCAATGTTGATGATACTTGGTGGTGAAGATCACTACACAAATCCCAAATGGCTCACCAAATTTTCTTCTTCTATGTTGAAGCGTTCGTCTACAGTAGCAGTTTTTATATTTAGGTTTCACTCTTCTTCTCCTATATAGATAGATGAATTTGGAACTCTAATCCAATATGGTTTGTAGTAGCTCTTTGAAACTTGACAAAATAAAGGAGTTCTCAATTTTGTCCTATGGTTGTTTCTCTTCAAGTAGCCCTAGGCACAGACGGTGGAAAAGCACTTTAATTGAGCGGGGTTGCCAAGCTTCCAAGAAATTACGAGTTTCCGAAATACCAGCAAATATTTTTTCAGCCAATATTCATGACACTTGGTGGTATTGATCGGTACACAAATTCCCCTTTTCTCACCAAATTTTGTTCTGCTAGGTTGAAGCGTATCTACAGTAGCAGTTTTTTATATTTAGGTTTCACTCTGTTCTCTGCTATATAGATAGATGACTTTGGAACTCTAAATCCAACATGGTTTGCAGTAGCTCTTTGAAACTTGACCAATAAAGTAGTTCTCAGTTTTGTCTCTATGTTTTGTTTCCTCTTCAAGTAGTTCTATGCACAGACTGTGGAAAAGCACTTTCTTTGAGAGTGCTTTCCAAGCTTCTAAGAGAAATAACGAGTTTCTTAAATACCATCAAATATTTTTTCACCGAATTTTGATGATACTTGGTGGTAATGATCAGTACAGAAATCCCACTTGGCTCACCAAATTTTGTTCTTCCAGGTTTAAGCGTTCGTTTACAGTAGCAGTTTTTATTTTAGGTTTCACTCTGTTATCTCCTATATAGATAGATGAATTTGGAACTCTAAATCCAACATGGTTTGTAGTAGCTCTTTGAAACTTACAAAATAAAGGAGTTCTCAGTTTTGTCTCTATGGTTTCTTTCCTCTTCAAGTAGCCCTTGGCACAGACTGTGGAAAAGCACTTTCATTGAGAGGGGTTGCCAAGCTTCTAAGAAATAAAGAGTTTCCGAAATACCAACAAATATTTTTTCACCCAATCTTTATGATACTTGGTGGTGATGATCAGTACACAAATCCCACTTGGCTCACCAAATTTTGTTCTTCTATGTTGAAGCATTCGTTACAGTAGCAGTTTTTATTTTTAGGTTTCACTCTGTTCTCTCCTATATAGATAGATGAATTTGGAACTCTAAATCCAACATGGTTTGTAGTAGCTCTTTGAAACTTGACAAAATAAAGGAGTTCTCAGATTTGTCTCTATGATTTGTTTCCGGTTCAAGTAGCCCTATGCAGAGACCTGTGGAATAGCATTTTCATTGAGAGGGGTTGCCAAGCTTCTATGAAAGAACGAGTTTCCGAAATTACCAGCAAATATTTTTTCACCCAATCTTGATGATACTTGGTGGTGAAGATCGGTACACAAACCCACTTTTCTCACCAAATTTTGTTCTTCTAGGTTGAAGCGTTCATCTACAGTAGCAGTATTTATGTTTATGTTTCATCTGTTCTCTGCTATATAGATAGATGAATTTGGAACTCTAAATCCTACATGGTTTGTAGAGGCTCTTGGAAACTTGACAAAAATAAAGGAGTTCTCAGTTTTGTCTCTATGGTTTGATTCCTCTTCAAGTACCCCTAGGAACAGACTGCGGAAAAGCACTTTCATTGAGTGGGGTTGCCCAAGCCTCCAAGAAATAACGAGTTTCCGAAATACCAGCAAATATTTTTCCACCCAATCTTGATCATACGTGGTGGTAATGACAAGTCCACAAATCCCACTTGGCTCACCAAATTTTGTTCTTCTAGGTTGAAGCGTTCGTTTACAGTAGCAGTTTTTATTTTTAGGTTTCACTCTGTTCTCTCCTATATAGATAGATGAATTTGGAACTCTAAATCCAACATGGTTTGTAGTAGCTCTTTGAAATTTGACAAAATAAAAGAGTTCTCAGTTTTGTCTCTATGATTTGTTTCTACTTCAAGTAGCCATAAGCATTGGCTCTGGAAAAGCCACTATCCTTGAGAGGGGTTTCCAAGCTTCCAAGAAATTAAGAGTTTTGAAATACCAGCAAATATTTTTTCACCCAAACTTGATGATACTTGGTGGTAATGATCAGTACACAAATCCCACTTGGCTCACCAAATTTGGTTCTTCTAGGTTGAAGCGTTCATCTACATTAGCAGTTTTTATGTTTAGGTTTAACTCTGTTCTCTGCTATATAGATAGACGAATTTGGAAATCTAAATCCAAAATGGATTGTATTGGCTCTGTGCATCTTGACAAATAAAGGAGTTCTCTGTTTTGTCTCTATAATTTGTTATCGCTTCAAGTAGCCCTAAGCAGAGACTGTGGGAAAAGCACTTTCATTGAGAGGGGTTGCCAAGATTCTAAGAAATAACGAGTTTCCGAATTACCAGCAAATATTTTTTTACCCAATCTTGATGATACTTGGTGGTGAAGATCAGTACACAAATCCCAAATGGCTCACCAAATTTTCTTCTTCTAGGTTGAAGCGTTCGTCTACAGTAGCAGTTTTTATATTTAGGTTTCACTCTGTTCTCTCCTATATAGATAGATGAATTTGGAACTCTAAATCCAATTGGTTTGTAGTAGCTCTTTGAAACTTGACAAAATAAGGAGTTCTCAGTTTTGTCTCTATGATTTGTTTCCGCTTCAAGTAGCCCTACGCAGAGACTGTGGAAAAGCACTTCATTTGAGAGCGGTTGCCAAGCTTCCAAGAAATTACGAGTTTCCGAAATACCAGATAATATTTTTTCACCCAATCTTGATGGTACGTGGAGGTAATGACAAGTCCACAAATTCCACTTGGCTCACCAAATTTTGTTCTTCTAAGTTGAAGCGTTCGTCTACAGTAGCAGTTTTTATGTTTAGTTTTCACTCTGTTCTCTGCTATATAGATAGATGAATTGGGAACTCTAAATCCAACATGGTTTGTAGTGGCTCTTTGCAACTTGACAAAATAAAGGAGTTCTCTGTTTTGTCTCTATGGTTTGTTTCCTCTTCAAGTAGCCCTGGCACAGACTGTGGAAAACCACTTTAATTGAGATGGGTTGCCAAGCTTCTTAGAAATAACGAGTTTCTGAAATACCAGCAAATATTTTGTCAACCAATCTTGATGATACTTGGTGGTAAGGACAAGTCCACAAATCCCACTCGGCTCACCAAATTTTGTTATTCTAGGTTGAAGCGTTCGTCTACAGTAGCAGTTTTTATATTTAGGTTTCACTCTGTTCTCTGCTATATAGATTGATGAATTTGGAACTCTAAATCCAACATGGTTTGTAGTAGCTCTTTGAAACTTGACAAAATAAAGGAGATATCAGTTTTGTCTCTATGATTTGTTTCTACTTCAAGTAGCCATAAGCATTGGCTCTGGAAAAGCACTATCCTTGAGAGGGGTTTCCACGCTTCCAAGAAATTAAGAGTTTTGAAATACCAGCAAATATTTTTTCACCCAAACTTGATGATACTTGGTGGTAATGATCAGTACACAAATCCCACTTGGCTCACCAAATTTTGTTCTTCTAGGTTAAAGCGTTCGTCTACATTAGCAGTTTTTATGTTTAGGTTTAACTCTGTTCTCTGCTATATCGATAGACGAATTTGGAAATCTAAATCCAAAATGGATTGTAGTGGCTCTGTGCAACTTGACAAAATAAAGGAGTTCTCTGTTTTGTCTCTATGATTTGTTATCGCTTCAAGTAGCCCTAAGCAGAGACAGTGGAAAAGCTCTTTCATTGAGAGGGGTTGCCAAGCTTCTAAGAAATAACGAGATTCAAATTACCAGCAAATATTTTTTTACCCAATCTTGATGATACTTGGTGGTGAAGATCAGTACACAAATCCCAAATGGCTCACCAAATTTTCTTCTTCTAGGTTGAAGCGTTCGTCTACAGTAGCAGTTTTTATATTTAGGTTTCACTCTGTTCTCCTATATAGATAGATGAATTTGGAACTCTAAATCCAATATGGTTCGTAGTAGCTCTTTGAAACTTGACAAAATAAAGGAGTTCTCAGTTTTGTCTCTATGATTTGTTTCCACTTCAAGTAGCCCTACGCAGAGACTGTGGAAAAGCACTTTCATTGAGAGCGGTTGCCAAGCTTCCAAGAAATTACGAGTTTCCGAAATACCAGAAAATATTTTTTCACCCAATCTTGATGGTACGTGGAGGTAATGACAAGTCCACAAATTCCACTTGGTCACCAAATTTTGTTCTTCTAGGTTGAAGCGTTCGTCTACAGTAGTAGTTTTTATGTTTAGTTTTCTCTCTGTTCTCTGCTATATAGATAGATGAATTGGGAACTCTAAATCCAACATGGTTTGTAGTGGCTCTTTGCAACTTGACAAAATAAAGGAGTTCTCTGTTTTGTCTCTATGGTTTGTTTCCTCTTCAAGTAGCCCTGGCACAGACTGTGGAAAACCACTTTAATTGAGATGGGTTGCCAAGCTTCTTAGAAATAACGAGTTTCTGAAATACCAGCAAATATTTTGTCACCCAATCTTGATGATACTTGGTGGTAAGGACAAGTTCACAAATCCAACTTGGCTCACCAAATTTTGTTCTTCTAGGTTGAAGCGTTCGTCTACAGTAGCAGTTTTTATATTTAGGTTTCACTCTGTTCTCTGCGATATAGATAGATGAATTTGGAACTCTAAATCCAACATGGTTTGTAGTAGCTCTTTGAAACTTGACAAAATAAAGGAGATATCAGTTTTGTCTCTATGGTTTGTTTCCTCTTCAAGTAGCCCTAGGCACAGACTGTGGAAAAGCACTTTCATTGAGAGGGGTTGCCAAGTTTATAAGAAATAACGAGTTTCCGAAATACCAGCAAATATTTTTTCACCCAATCTTGATGATACTTGGTGGTGAAGATCAGTACACAAATCCCAAATGGCTCACCAAATTTTTTTCTTCTAGGTTGAATTCTTCATCTACAGTAGCAGATTTATATTTAGGTTTCACTCTGTTCTCTGCTATACAGATAGATGATTTTGGAACTCTAAATCCAACATGGTTTTAGTAGCTCTTTGAAACTTGACAAAAGAAAGGAGTTCTCAGCTTTGTCTCTATGGTTTGTTTCCTGTTCAGGTAGCCTAGGCACCGACGGTGAAAAAGCACTTTCACTGAGAGGGGTTGCCAAGCTTCTAAGAAATAACGAGTTTCCGAAATACCAGCAAATATTTTTTCACCCAATGTTGATGATACTTGGTGGTGAAGATCAGTACACAAATCCCAAATGGCTCACCAAATTTTCTTCTTCTAGGTTGAAGCGTTCGTCTACAGTAGCAGTTTTTATATTTAGGTTTCACTCTGTTCTCTCCTATATAGATAGATGAATTTGGAACTCTGAATCCAATATGGTTTGTAGTGGCTCTTTGCCACTTGACAAAATAAAGGAGTTCTCTGTTTTGTCTCTATGGTTTGTTTCCTCTTCAAGTAGCCCTGGCACAGACTTTGGAAAACCACTTTAATTGAGATGGGTTGCCAAGCTTCTTAGAAATAACGAGTTTCTGAAATACCAGCAAATATTTTGTCACCCAATCTTGATGATACTTGGTGGTAAGGACAAGTTCACAAATCCAACTTGGCTCACCAAATTTTGTTCTTCTAGGTTGAAGCGTTCGTCTACAGTAAAAGTTTTTATATTTAGGTTTCACTCTGTTCTCTGCTATATAGATAGGTGAATTTGGAACTCTAAATCCAACATGGTTTGTAGTAGCTCTTTGAAACTTGACAAAATAAAGGAGATATCAGTTTTGTCTCTATGGTTTGTTTCCTCTTCAAGTAGCCCCTGCACAGACTGTGGAAAAGCACTTTCATTGAGAGGGGTGGCCAAGTTTATAAGAAATAACGAGTTTCCGAAATACCAGCAAATATTTTTTCACCCAATCTTGATGATACTTGGTGGTGAAGATCAGTACACAAATCCCAAATGGCTCACCAAATTTTTTTCTTCTAGGTTGAATTCTTCATCTACAGTAGCAGTTTTATATTTAGGTTTCACTCTGTTCTCTGCTATACAGATAGATGAATTTGGAACTCTAAATCCAACATGGTTTGTAGTAGCTCTTTGAAACTTGACAAAAGAAAGGAGTTCTCAGCTTTGTCTCTATGGTTTGTTTACTCTTCAGGTAGCCTAGGCACCGACGGTGAAAAAGCACTTTCATTGAGAGGGGTTGCCAAGCTTCTAAGAAATAACGAGTTTCCGAAATACCAGCAAATATTTTTTCACCCAATGTTGATGATACTTGGTGGTGAAGATCACTACACAAATCCCAAATGGCTCACCAAATTTTCTTCTTCTATGTTGAAGCGTTCGTCTACAGTAGCAGTTTTTATATTTAGGTTTCACTCAGTTCTCTCCTATATAGATAGATGAATTTGGAACTCTAAATCCAATATGGTTTGTAGTAGCTCTTTGAAACTTGACAAAATAAAGGAGTTCTCAATTTTGTCTCTATGGTTTGTTTCCTCTTCAAGTAGCCCTAGGCACAGACGGTGGAAAAGCACTTTAATTGAGCGGGGTTGCCAAGCTTCCAAGAAATTACGAGTTTCCGAAATACCAGCAAATATTTTTTCAGCCAATATTCATGACACTTGGTGGTATTGATCGGTACACAATTTCCCCTTTTCTCACCAAATTTTGTTCTGCTAGGTTGAAGCGTTATCTACAGTAGCAGTTTTTATATTTAGGTTTCACTCTGTTCTCTGCTATATAGATAGATGACTTTGAAACTCTAAATCCAACATGGTTTGCAGTAGCTCTTTGAAACTTGACCAAATAAAGTAGTTCTCAGTTTTGTCTCTATGTTTTGTTTCCTCTTCAAGTAGTTCTATGCACAGACTGTGGAAAAGCACTTTCTTTGAGAGTGCTTTCCAAGCTTCTAAGAAATAACGAGTTTCTTAAATACCATCAAATATTTTTTCACCGAATTTTGATGATACTTGGTGGTAATGATCAGTACAGAAATCCCACTTGGCTCACCAAATTTTGTTCTTCCAGGTTTAAGCGTTCGTTTACAGTAGCAGTTTTTATTTTTAGGTTTCACTCTGTTATCTCCTATATAGATAGATGAATTTGGAACTCTAAATCCAACATGGTTTGTAGTAGCTCTTTGAAACTTACAAAAAAAAGGAGTTCTCAGTTTTGTCTCTATGGTTTCTTTCCTCTTCAAGTAGCCCTTGGCACAGACTGTGGAAAAGCACTTTCATTGAGAGGGGTTGCCAAGCTTCTAAGAAATAAAGAGTTTCCGAAATACCAACAAATATTTTTTCACCCAATCTTTATGATACTTGGTGGTGATGATCAGTACACAAATCCCACTTGGCTCACCAAATTTAGTTCTTCTAGGTTGAAGTGTTCGTCTACAGTAGCAATTTTTATATTTAGGTTTCACTCTGTTCTCTCCTATATAGACAGATGAATTTGGAACTCTAAATCCAACATGGTTTGTTGTAGCTCTTTGAAACTTGACAACATAAAGGAATTCTCAGTTTTGTCTCTAAGATTTGTTTACGCTTCAAGAAGCCCTAAGCAGTGACTGTGGAAAAGCACTTGCATTGAGAGGGGTTGACAAGCTTCCAAGAAATTACGAGTTTCCGAAATACCAGCAAACATTTTTTCACAAAATCTTGATGATACTTGGTGGTAATGATCAGTACACAAATCCCACTTGGCTCACGAAATTTTGTTCTTCTAGGTTGAAGCGTTAGTCTACAGTAGCAGTTTTTATGTTTAGGTTTCACTCTGTTCTCTGCTATATAGATAGATGAATTTGGAACTCTAAATCCAACATGGTTTGTAGTGGCTCTTTGAATGTTGACAAAATAAAGGAGTTCTCAGTTTTGTCTCTATGGTTTGTTTCCTCTTCAAGTAGCCCTAGGCACAGACGGTGGAAAAGCACTTTCATTGAGAGGGGTTGCCAAGCTTCCAAGAAATTACGAGTTTACGAAATACCAGCAAATATTTTTTCACCCAATATTCATGATACTTGGTGGTATTGATCGGTACACAAATTCCACTTGTCTCACCAAATTTTGTTCTGCTAGGTTGAAGCATTATCTACAGTAGCAGTTTTTATATTTAGGTTTCACTCTGTTCTCTGCTATATAGATAGATGAATTTTGAACTCTAAATCCAACATGGTTTGCAGTAACTCTTTGAAACTTGACCAAATAAAGTAGTTCTCAGTTTTGTCTCTATGTTTTGTTTCCTCTTCAAGTAGTCCTAGGCACAGACTGTGGAAAAGCAATTTCTTTGAGAGAGGTTTCCAAGCTTCTAAGAAATAACGAGTTTCTGAAATACCATCAAATATTTTTTCACCGAATCTTGATGATACTTGGTGATAATGATCAGTACAGAAATCCCACTCGGCTCACCAAATTTTGTTCTTCTAGGTTGAAGCGTTCGTTTACAGTAGCAGTTTTTATTTTTAGGTTTCACTCTGTTATCTCCTATATAGATAGACGAATTTGTAACTCTAAATCCAACATGGTTTGTGGTAGCTCTTTGAACATGACAAAATTAAGGAGTTCATAGTTTTGTCTCTATGGATTGTTTCCTCCTCAAGTAGCACTAGGCACTGACTGTGGAAAAGCACTTTCATTGAGAGAGGTTGCCAAGCTTCCAAAAAATTATGAGTTTCTGAAATACCAGCAAATATTTTTTCACCCAATCTTGATGATACTTGGTGGTGATGATCAGTACAAAAATCCCACTTGGCTCACCAAATTTTGTTCTTCTAGGTTGAAGCATTCGTCTACTGTAGCAATTTTTATATATAGGTTTCACTGTGTTCTCTCCGATATTTGAAAGATGAATTTCTAACTCTAAATCCAACATGGTTTGTTGTAGCTCTTTGAAACTTGACAAAATAAAGGAGTTCTCAGTTTTGTCTCTAAGATTTGTTTCCGCATCAAGAAGCCCTAAGCAGTGACTGTGAAAAAGCACTTGCAATGAGAGGGTTTGCCAAGCTTCCAAGAAATTAAGAGTTTCTGAAATACCAGCAAATATTTTTTCACCCAATCTTGATGATACTTGGTGGTAATGATCAGTACACAATTCCCACTTGGCTCACGAAATTTTGTTCCTCTAGGTTGAAGTGTTCGTCTACAGTAGCAGTTTTTATGTTTAGGTTCACTCTGTTCTCTCCTATATAGATAGATGATTTTGGAACTCTAAATCAAACATGGTTTGTAGTGGCTCATTGAAAGTTGACAAAATAAAGGAGTTCTCAGTTTTGTCTCTATGGTTTGTTTCCTCTTCAGTTAGCCCTAGGCACAGATTGTGGAAAAGCACTTTTATTGACAGGGGTTGCCAGGCTTCTTGTAAATGAAGAGTTTCCGAAATGCCAACAAATATTTTTTCACCCTATCTTGATGATACTTGGTGGTGATGATCAGGACACAAATCCCACTTGGCTCACCAAATTTTGTTCTTCTAGGTTGAAGCGTTCGTCTACAGTAGCAATTTTTATTTTTAGGTTTCACTCTGTTCTCTCCTATATAGATAGATGAATTTGGAACTCTAAATCCAACATGGTTTGTTGTAGCTCTTTGAAACTTGACAACATAAAGGAATTCTCAGTTTTGTCTCTAAGATTTGTTTCCGCTTTAAGAAGCCCTAAACAGTGACTGTGGAAAAGCACTTGCATTGAGAGTGGTTGCCAAGCTTCCAAGAAATTACGAGTTTCTGAAATACCAGCAAATATTTTTTCACCCAATCTTGATGATACTTGGTGGTAATGATCAGTACACAAATCCCACTTGGCTCACCAAATTTTCTTCTTCTAGGTTGAAGCGTTCGTCTACAGTAGCAGTTTTTAAGTTTAGGTTTCACTCTGTTCTCTCCTATATAGATAGATGAATTTGGAACTCTAAATCCAACATGGTTTGTTGTAGCTCTTTGAAACTTGACAAAATAAAGGTGTTCTCACTTTTGCCTCTATGGTTTGTTTCCTCTTCAAGTAGCCCTGGCACAGACTGTGGAAAAGCACTTTCATTGTGAGGGGTTGCCAAGCTTCCAAGAAATTACGAGTTTTCGAAATACCAGCAAATAATATTTCACCCAATATTCATGATACTTGGTGGTATTGATCGGTACACAAATTCCCCTTTTCTCACCAAATTTTGTTCTGCTAGGTTGAAGCGTTATCTACAGTAGCAGTTTTTATATTTAGGTTTCACTCTGTTCTCTGCTATATAGATGGATGTATTTGGAACTCTATATACAACATGGTTTGTAGTAGCTCTTTGACTTGACAAAATAAAGGAGTTCTCAGTTTTGTCTCTATAATTAGTTTCCTCTTCAAGTAGCACTAGGCACAGACGGTGGAAAAGCCCTTTCATTGAGAGGGGTTGCCAAGCTTCTAAGAAATAAAGAGTTTCCGAAATACCAACAAATATTTTTTCACCCAATCTTGATGATACTTGGTGGTGATGATCAGTACACAAATCCCCCTTGGCTCACCAAATTTTGTTCTTCTAGGTTGAAGCGTTCGTTTACAGTAGCAATTTTTATTTTTAGGTTTCACTCTGTTCTCTCCTATATAGATAGATGAATTTGGAACTCTAAATCCAACATGGTTTGTTGTAGCTCTTTGAAACTTGACAAAATAAAGGAATTCTCAGTTTTGTCTCTAAGATTTGTTTCCGCTTCAAGGAGCCCTAAGCAGTGACTGTGGAAAAGCACTTGAATTGAGAGGGGTTGCCAAGCTTCCAAGAAATTACGAGTTTACGAAATAACAGCAAATATTTTTTCACCCAATATTCATGATACTTGGTGGTATTGATCGGTACACAAATTCCCCTTTTCTCACCAAATTTTGTTCTGCTAGGTTGAAGCGTTATCTACAGTAGCAGTTTTTATATTTAGGTTTCACTCTGTTCTCTGCTATATAGATAGATGAATTTGGAACTCTAAATCCAACATGGTTTGCAGTAGCTCTTTGAAACTTGACAAAATAAAGTAGGTCTCAGATTTGTCTCTATGTTTTGTTTTCTCTTTAAGTAGTCCTAGGCACAGACTGTGGAAAAGCACTTTCTTTGAGAGAGGTTTCCAAGCTTCTAAGAAATAACTATTTTCCGAAATACAAGCAAATATTTTTTCACCCAATATTGATGATACTTGGTGGTAATGATCAGTACACAAATCCCACTTGACTCACCAAATTTTGTTTTTCTAGGTTGATGCGTTCGTATACAGTAGCAGTTTTTATTTTTAGGTTTCACTCTGTTCTCTCCTATATAGATAGATGAATTTGGAACTCTAAGTCCAACACGGTTTGTTGTAGCTCTTTGAAACTTGACAAAATAAAGGAGTTCTCAGTTTTGTCTCTAAGATTCATTTCCGCTTCAAGAAGCCCTAAGCCGTGACTGTTGAAAAGCACTTGCATTGAGACGGGTTGCCAAGCTTCCAAGAAATTACGAGTTTCTGAAATACGAGCAAATATTTTTTCACCCAATCTTGATGATACTTGGAGGGAATGATAGGTACACAAAACCCACGTGGCTCACCAAATTTTGTGCTTCTAGTTTGAAGCGTTCGTTTACAGTAGCAGTTTATATTTTTAGTTCCCCTCTCTTCTCTGCTATATAGATAGATGATTTTGGAACTCTAAATCAAACATGGCTTGTAGTAGCTCTTTGAAACTTGACAAAAAAAAGGAGTTTTCAGTTTTGTCTCTATGGTTTGTTTCCTCTTCAATTAGTCATAGGCACAGATTGTGGAAAAGCACTTTTTTGAGAGAGGTTTCCAAGCTTCTAAGAAATAACGAGTTTCTGAAATACCTTCAAATATTTTTTCACCGAATCTTGATGATAATTGGTGGTAATGATCAGAACAGAAATGCCACTTTGCTCAGCAAATTTTGTTCTTCTAGGTTTAAGCGTTCGTTTACAGTAGCAGTTTTTATTTTTAGGTTTCACTCTGTTATCTCCTATATAGATAGACGAATTTGGAACTCTAAATCCAACATGGTTTCTAGTAGCTCTTTGAAACTTGACAAAATTAAGGAGTTCTTAGTTTTGTCTCTATGGATTGTTTCCCCTTCAATTAGCCCTAGGCACTGAGTGTGGAAAAGCACTTTCATTGAGAGAGGTTGCCAAGCTTCCAAGAAATTACGAGTTTCCAAAATACCAGCAAATATTTTTTCACCCAATCTTGATGATACTTGGTGGTAATGATCAGTACACAAATCCCACTTGACTCACCAAATTTTGTTCTTCTAGGTTGATGCGTTCGTTTACAGTAACAGTTTTTATTTTTAGGTTTCAATCTGTTCTCCCCTATATAGATAGATGATTTTGGAACTCTAAATCCAACATGGTTTGTTGTAGCTCATTGAAACTTGACAAAAAAAAAGAGTTCTCAGTTTTGTCTCTATGTTTTTTTTTTCTTCAAGTAGCCCTAGGAAAAGTCGGTGGAAAAGCACTTTCATTGAGAGGGGTTGCCAAGCTTCCAAGAAATTACGAGTTTCCGAAACACCAGCAAATATTTTTTCACCCAATCTTGATGATACTTGGTGTTAATGATCAGTGCACAAATCCCACTTGGCTCACCAAATTTTGTTCTTCTAGGTTGAAGCGTTCGTCTACAGTAGCAGTTTTTATGTTTAGGTTTCACTCTGTTCTCTCCTATATAGATAGATGAATTTGGAACTCTAAATCCAACATGGTTTGTAGTAGCTCTTTAAAACTTGACAAAATAAAGGAGTTCTTAGTTTTTTCTCTATGGTTTGTTTCCTCTTCAAGTTGCCCTAGGCACAGACTGTGGAAAAGCACTTTTATTGAAAGGGGTGCCAAGCTTCCAAGAAATTACGAGTTTCCGAAATACCAGCAAATATTTTTTCACCCAATCTTGATGATACTTGGTGGTAATGATCGGTACACAAATACCACTGGGCTCACGAAATTTTGTTCTTCTAGGTTGAAGCGTTCGTCTACAGTCGCAGTGTTTATATGTAGGTTTCCCCCTGTTCTCTCCTATATAGATAGATGAATTTGGCACACTAAATCCAACATGGTTTGTAGTAGCCTTTTGAAACTTGACAAAATAAAGTAGTTCTCAGTTTTGTCTCTACGGTTTCTTTCCTCTTCAAGTATCCCTAGTCACAGAGTGTGGAAAAGCAATATCATTGAGAGGGGTTGCCAATCTTCCAAGAAATAACGAGTTTCCGAAATACCAGCAAATATTTTTTCACCCTATCTTGATGATACGTGGTGGTAATGATCAGTGCACAAATCCCACTTGGCTCACACAATGTTGTTCTTCTAGGTTGAAGCGTTCGATTACAGTAGCAGTTTTTATTTTTAGGTTTCACTCTGTTCTCTCCTACACAGATAGATGAATTTGGAACTCTAAATCCAACATGGTTTGAAGTAGCTCTTTGAAACTTGACAAAATAAAGGAGTTCTCAGTTTTGTCTCCATGGTTTGTTTCCTCTTAAAGTAGCCCTAGGCACAGACTGTGGAAAAGCACTTTCATTGAAAGGGGTTTCCAAGCTTCTAAGAATTAACAAGTTTCTGAAATACCAGAAAATATTTTTTCACCCAATGTCGATGATACTTGGTGGTAATGATATGTACACAAATCCCAACTGGCTCACCAATTTTTGTTCTTCTAGGTTGAAGCGTTCGTCTACAGTAGCAATTTTAATATTTAGGTTTCACTCTGTTCTCTCCTATATAGATAGATGAATTTGGAACTGTATATCCAACATGGTGTGTAATAGCTCTTTAAAACTTGACAAAATAAAGGAGTTCTCAGTTTTGTATCTATGATTTGTTACTGCTTCAAGTAGCTTTAAGCAGAGACTGTGGAAGAGCACCTTAATTGATAGGGGATGCCAAGCTTGCAAGAATATACAAGTTTCCGAAATAGCAGCAAATATTTTTTCACCCAATCTTGATGATACGTGGTGGTAATGACAAGTCCACAAATCCCACTTGGCTCACCATATTTTGTTCTTCTAGGATGTAGCGTTCGTTTACAGTAGCAGTTTTTATTTTTTGGTTTCACTCTGTTCTCTCCTATATAGATAGATGAATATGGAATTCTAAATCCAACATGGTTTGTAGTAGCTCTTTGAAACTTGAAAAATTAAAGGAGTTCTCAGTTTTGTCTCTATGGTTTGTTTCCTCTTCAAGTAGCCCTAGGAACAGACTCTGGAAAAGCACTTTCATTGAGAGGGGTTGCCAAGCTTCTAAGAAATAATGAGTTTCCAAATTACAAGCAAATATTTTTTCACCCAATCTTGATGATACGTGGTAGTAATCACAAGTACACAAATCCCACTTGGCTCACCAAGTTTTGTTTTTCTAGGTTGATGCGTTCGTTTACAATAGCAGTTTATATTTTTAGGTTTCCCTCTGTTCTCTCCTGTATAGATAGATAAATTTGGAACACTAAATGCAACATGGTTTGTAGTAGCTCTTTGAAACTTGACAAAATAAAGGTGTTCTCAGTTTTGTCTCTATGGTTTGTTTCCTCTTCAAGTAGCCCTAAGCAGAGACTGTGGAAAAGCACTTTCATTGAAACGGGTTGCCAAGCTTCCAAGAAATTACGAGTTTCTGAAATACCGGCAAATATTTTTCACCAAATCTTGTTGATACCTGGTGCTAATGACAAGTACACAAAGCCCTCTTGGCTCACTAAATTTTGTTCTTCTAGGTTAAAGCGTTCGTCTACAGTAGCAGTTTTTATATTTAGGTTTCACTCTGTTCTCTCCTATATAGATAGATGAATTTGGAACTCTAAATCCAACATTGTTTATAGTAGCTCTTTGAAACTTGACAAAATAAAGTACTTCTCAGTTTTGACTCTATTTTTGTTTTGTCTTCAAGTACCCTAGGCACAGACTGTGGAAAAGCACTTTCATTGAAAGGGGTTGCCAAACTTCTAAGAAATAACGAGTTTCCGAAATACCAGTAAATATTTTTTCACCCAATATTGATGCTATTGGTGGTAATGATCAGTACACAAATCCCACGTGGCTCACCAAATGTTGTTCTTCTAGATTGAAGCGTTCGATTACAGTAGCAGTTTTTATATTTAGATTTCACTTTGTTCTCTTCTATAAGATAGATGAATTTGGAACTCTAAATCCAACATGGTTTGTAGTAGCTTTTTGAATCTTGACAAAATAAAGGAGTTCTCAGTTTTGTCTCTATGTTTGTTTAATCTTCAAGTAGCCCTATGCACAGACTGTGGAAAAGCACTTTCATTGAAAGTGGTTGCCAATCTTCTAAGGAATAACCAGTTTCAATATACCAGGAAGTATTTCTTCACCCAATCTTGATGATTCTTGGTGGTAATGATCAGTACACAAATCTCACCTGACTCACCAAATTTTTTTCTTCTAAGTTGAAGCTTTCGTCTACAGTAGCATTTTTTATATTAAGTTTTCACTCTGTTCTCTCCTATATAGACAGATGAATTTGGAACTCTAAATACAACATGGTTTGTAGTAGCTCTTTGAAACTTGACAAAATAAAGGAGTTCTCAGTTTTGTCTATATGGTTTGTTTCCTCTTCAAGAGCCCTAGGCACAGACTGTGGAAAAGCACGTTCATTGAAAGGGGTTGCCAAGCATCTAAGAAATAACGAGTTTCGAAATACCAGGAAATATTTCTTTACCCAAACTTGATGATTCTTGGTGATAATGACAAGTACACAAAGCCCACTTGACTCACCAAATTGTGTTCTTCTAGGATGAAGCGTTCGTTTACAGTAGCAGTTTTTATTTTTAGGTTTCAATCTGTTCTCTCCTATATAGATAGATGAATTTGGAACTCTAAAACCAACATGGTTTGTAGTATCTCTTTGAAACGTGACAAAATAAAGGAGTTCTCAGTTTTGTCCCTATGGTTGTTTACTCTTCAAGTAGCCCTAAGCACCGACTGTGGAAAAGCACATTTATTGAGAGGGGTTGATAAGCTTCTAAGAAATAACGTATTTCCCAAATTACAGCAAATATTTTTTCACCCAATCTTGATGATACTTGGTGGTAATTATCAGTAAACAAATCCCATTTGGCTGACCAATTTTTGTTCTTCTAGGTTGAAGCGTTCGTCTACAGTAGCAGTTTTTATATTTAGGTTTCACTCTGTTCTCTTCTATATAGATAGATGAATTTTGAACTCCAAATCCAACATGGTTTGTAGTAACTCTTTAAAACGTGAGAAATTAAAGGAGTTCTCAGTTTTGTCTTTATGGTTTGTTTCCTCTTCAAGTAGCACTAGGCACAGACTGTGGAAAAGCACTTTCATTGAGAGGGGTTACCAAGCTTCTAAGAAATAACGTGATTCCGAAATACCAGCAAATATTTTTTCACCCAATCTTGATGCTACTTGGTGGTAATGTTCAGTACACAAATCCCACTTGGCTCACCAAATTTTGTTCTTCTTGTTTGAAGCGTTCGTTTACAATAGCAGTTTATTTTTTTAGGTTTCTCTCTGTTCTCTCCTATATAGATAGATGAATTTGAAATTCTAAATACAATATGCTTTGTAGTAACCTTTTGAGACTTGACAAAAAAAGTAGTTCCCAGTTTTTTCTCTATGGTGTGTTTCCTCTTCAAGTAGACCTAAGCAGAGACTGTGGAAAGCACTTTCATTGAAAGGGGTTGCCAAGCTTCAAAGAGATTAAGATTTTCCGAAATAACAGCAAATATTTTTCACCCAATCTTGAAGATACTTGGTGGTAATGATCAGTACACAAATCCCACGTGGCTCACCAAATTTTGTTCTCTTCGTTGAAGCGTTCGTCTACAGTAGCAGTTTTAATATTTAGGTTTCACTCTGTTCTCTTCTATATAGATAGTTAAATTTGGAACTCTAAATCCAACATGGTTTGTAGTAGCTCTTTGAAACTTGACAAAATAAAGGAGTTCTCAGTTTTGTCTCTATGGTTTGTTTCCTCCTCAAGTAGCCGTAAGCAGAGACTGTGGAAAAGCACTTTCATTGAAAAAGGTTGCCAAGCATCCAAGAAATTACGAGTTTCCGAAATACGAGCAAATATTTTTTCACCAAATCTTGATGATACCTGGTTTTAATGACAAGTACAAAAAGCCCACTGGGCTCACCAAATTTTGTTCTTCTGGGTTGAAGCGTTCATTTACAGTAGAAGTTTTTATTTCTAGGATTCTCTCGGTTCTCTCCTATATAGATAGATGAATTTGGAACTCTTTATCCAACATGGTTTGTAGTAGCTTTTTGAATCTTGACAAAATAAAGGAGTTCTCAGTTTTGTCTCTATGGTTTGTGTCCTCTTCAAGTAGCCCTAGGCAGAGACTGTGGACAAGCACTTTTATTGAAAGTGGTTGTCAAGCTTCTAAGGAATAACGAGTTTCAAAACACCAGGAAATATTTCTTCACCCAATCTTTTTGATTCTTGGTGGTAATGATCAGTACACAAATCCCACGTGGCTCACCAAATTTTGTTCTTCTAGGTTGAAGCGTTCGTCTACAGTAGCAGTTTTTATATTTAGGTTTCCCTCTTTTCTCTCCGATATAGATAGATGAATTTGGAACTCTAAATCCAACATGGTTTGTAGTGGCTCTTTGAAACTTGACAAAATAAAGGAGTTCTTAGTTTTGTCTCTATGGTTTGTTTCCTTTTCAAGTAGCCGTAAGCAGAGTCTGTGGAAAAGCACTTTCATTGAAAGGGGTTGCCAATCATCCAAGAATTTACGAGTTTCCAAAATACCAGGAAATTTTTTCACCCAATCTTGATGATTCTGGGTGGTAATGATCAGTACACAAATCTCACCTTACTCCCCACATTTTGTTCTTCTAGGTTGAAGCGTTCGTCTACAGTAGCAGTTTTTATATTTAGGTTTCACTCTGTTCTCTCCTATATAGATAGATGAATTTGGCACTCTAAATTGAACATGGTTTGTAGTAGCTCTTTGAAACTTGACAAAATAAAGTAGTTCTCAGTTTTGTCTCTATTCTTTGTTTCCTCTTCAAGTATCCCTAGGCACAGAGTGTGGAAAAGCAATTTCATTGAGAGGGGTTGCCAAGCTTCCAAGAAATAACGAGTTTCTGAAATACCAGCAAATATTTTTTCACCCTATCTTGATGATACGTGGTGGTAATGATCAGTACACAAATCCCACTTGGCTCACCAATGTTGTTCTTCTACGTTGAAGCGTTCGATTACAGTAGCAGTTTTTATTTTTAGGTTTCACTCTGTTATCTCCTATATAGATAGATGTATTTGGAACTCTAAATACAACATGGTTTGTAGTATCCTTTTGAAACTTGACAAAAAAAAGTAGTTCTCAGTTTTGTCTCTACGGTTGTTTCATCTTCAATGAGCCCTAAGCAGAGACTGTGGAAAAGCACTTTCATTGAAAGGGGTTGCCAAGCTTCCAAGAAATTACGAGTTTCCGAAATAAAAGCAAATATTTTTTCACCAAATCTTGATGATACCTGGTGGTAATGACAAGTACACAAAGCCCACTTGGCTCACCGAATTTTGATCTTCTATGTTGAAGCTTTCGTTTACAGTAGCAGTTTTTATTTTTAGGTTTCACTCTGTTCTCTCCTATATAGATAGATGAATTTGGCACTCTAAATCCAACATGGTTTGTAGTAGCTCTTTGAAACTTGACAAAATAAAGTAGTTCTCAGTTTTGTCTCTATGGTTTGTTTCCTCTTCAAGTATCCCTAGGCACAGACTGTGGAAAGCAATTTCATTGAGAGGGGTTGCCAAGGTTTCAAGAAATAACGAGTTTCCAAAATACCAACAAATATTCTTTCACCCAATCTTGATGATACGTGGTGGTAAGGATCCGTACACAAATCTCACCTGACTCACCACATTTTGTTCTTCTAGGTTGAAGCGTTCGTCTACAGTAGCAGTTTTTATATTTAGGTTTCACTCTGTTCTCTCCTATATAGATAGATGAATTTAGAACTCTAAATCCAACATGGTTTATAGTAGCTCTTTGAAACTTGACAAAATAAAGTACTTCTCAGTTTTGACTCTATTTTTGTTTTGTCTTCAAGTACCCTAGGAACAGACTGTGGAAAAGCACTTTCATTGAAAGGGGTAGCCAAACTTCTAAGAAATAACGAGTTTCCGAAATACCAGCAAATATTTTTTCACCCAATTGATGCTACTTGGTGGTAATGATCAGTATACAAATCCCACTTGGCTCACCAAATTGTGTTCCTCTAGGTTGAAGCTTTCGTCTACAGTAGCAGTATTTATATGTAGGTTTCACTCTGTTCTCTCTTATACAGATAGATGAATTTGGCACACTAAATCCAACATGGTTTGTAGTAGTTCTTTGAAAGTTGACAAAATAAAGTAGTTCTCAGTTTTGTCTCTATGGTTTGTTTCCTCTTCAAGTAGCCCTAGGCAGAGACTGTGGAAATGCACTTTATTGAAAGGGGTTGCCAAGCTTCCAAGAAATAACGAGTTTCCGAAATACCAGCAAATAATTTTTCACCCAATCATGATTATACGTGGTGGTAGTGATCAGTACAGAAATCTCACTTGGCTCACCAAATTTTGTTCTTCTAGGTTGAAGCGTTCGTTTACAGTAGCCGTTTTTATTTTAGGTTTCTCTCTTTTCTCTCCTATATAGATAGATGAATTTGGAACTCTAAATCCAACATGGTTTGTAGTAGCTCTATGAAACTTGACAAAATAAAGGAGTTCTCCGTTTTGTCTCTATGGTTTGTTTCCTCTTCAAGTAGCCCTAAGCAGAAACTGTGGAAAAGCACTTTCATTGAAAGCCGTCGCCAAGTTTCCAAGTAATTACGAGTTTCCGATATACCAGCAAATATTTTTTCACCAAATCTTGATGATACCTGGTGGTAATGACAAGTACACAAAGCCCACTTGGCTCACCAAATTTTGCTCTTCTAGGTTGAAGCGTTCGTTTATAGTAGCAGTTTTAATTTTTAGGTTTCTCTCTGTTCTCTCCTATATAGATAGATGAATTTGGAACTCTAAATCCAACATGGTTTGTAGTAGCTTTTTGAATCTTGACAAAATAAAGGAGTTCTCAGTTTTGTCTCTATGGTTTGTTTCCTCTTCAAGTAGCCCTAGGCACAGACTGTGGAAAAGCACATTCATTGAGCGGGGTTACCAAGCTTATAAAAAATAACGAGTTTCTGAAATACCAGCAAATATTTTTTCACCCAAACTTGATGCTACTTGGTGGTAATGATCAGTTCACAAATCCCACTTGGCTCACCAAATTTTGTTCTTCTAGGTTGAAGCGTTCGTCTACAGTAGCAGTTTTTATACTTAGGTTTCACTCTGTTCTCTCCTATATAGATAGATGAATTTGGAACTCTAAATACAACATGTTTGTAGTAGCTCTTTGAAACTTGACAAAATAAAGGAGTTCTCAGTTTTGTCTCTATGGTTTGTTTCCTCTTCAAGAAGCCCTAATTAGAGACTGTGGAAAAGCAGTTTCATTGAAAGTAGTTGCCAAGTTTCTAAGAAATTACGAATTTTCTAAATACCAGCAATTATTTTTTCACCCAATCTTGATGCTACTTGGTGGTAATGATCAGTTCACAAAGCCCACTTGGCTCACCAAATTTTGTTCTTCTATGTTGAAGTGTTCGTTTACAGTAGCAGTTTTTAATTTTAGGTTTCTCTCTGTTCTCTCCTATATAGAGAGATGAATTTGGAAAACTAAATCCAACATGGTTTGTAGTAGCTCTCTGAAACTTGACAAAATAAAGGAGTTCTCAGTTTTGTCTCTATGGTTTTTTTCCTTTTCAAGTAGCCCTAGGCACAGACTGTGGAAAAGCACTTTCATTGAGAGGGGTTACCAAGCTTCTAAGAAATAACGAGTTTCCGAAGTACCAGCAAATATTTTTTCACCCAAACTTTATGCTACTTGGTGGTAATGATCAGTACACAATTCCCACTTGGCTCAACAAATTTTGTTCTTCTAAGTTGAAGCGTTCATCTACAGTAGCAATTTTTATATTTAGGTTTCACTCTGTTCTCTCCAATATAGATAGATGAATTTGGAACTCTAAATCAAACATGGTTTGTAGTAGCTCTTTGAAACTTGACAAAATGAAAGAGTTCTCAGTTTTGTCTGTATGGTTTGTTGACTCTTCAAGTAGCCCTAGGCACAGACTGTGGAAAAGCATTTCATTGAAAGAGGTTGCCAAGCTTCCAAGAAATAACGAGTTTCTGAAATACCAGCAAATATTTTTTCACCCAAACATGAAGATACGTGAGGGTAATGACAAGTACACTAATTCCACTTGGCTCACCAAATTTTGTTCTTCTAGGTTGAAGCGTTCGTTAACAGTAGTAGTTTTTTTTTTTTTTTTAGGTTTCACTCTGTTCTCTTTTATATAGATAGATGAATTTGGAACTCTAAATCCAACATGGGTTGTTGTAGCTCTTTGAATCTTGACAAAATAAAGGACTCCTCAGTTTTGTCTCTGTGATTTGTTTCCTCTTCAAGTAGCCCTACGCACAGACTGTGGAAAAGCACTTTCATTGAAAGGGGTTGCCAAGCTTCCAAGAAATAACGAGTTTCTGAAATACCAGCAAATATTTTTTCACACAATCTTGATGATACTTGGTGGTAATGATCGGTCCACAAATCCCACTTGACTTACTAAATTTTTTTCTTCTAGTTTGAAGCATTCATTTACAGTAGTAGTTTATATTTTTAGGTTTCCTTCAGTACTTTCCTATATATACAGATGTATTTGAAACTCTAAATACAACATGGTTTGTAGAAGCCCTTTGAAACTTGACAAAAAAAAGTAGTTATCAGTTTTGTCTCTATGGTTTGATTCCCCTTCAAGTAGCCGTAAGCAGAGACTGTGGAAAAGCACTTTCATTGAAAGGGGTTGCCAAGCTTCCAAGAAACTAGAGTTTCCAAAATACCAGCAAATATTATTTCACCCAATCTTGATGATACTTCGTGGTAATGACAATTACACAACACCCACTTGGCTCACCAAATTGTGTTCTTCTAGATGAACCGTTCGTTTAGAGTAGCAGTTTTTATTTTTAGGTTTCACTCTGTTCTCTCCTATATAGATAGATGAATTTGGAACTCTAAATCCAACTTGGTTTTTAGTAGCTCTTTGAAACTTGACAAAATAAAGGAGTTCTCAGTTTTGTCTCTATGGTTTGTTTCCTCTTCAAGTAGCCCTAGGCACAGACTGTAGAAAAGCACTTTCATTGAAAAGGGTTTTCAAGCTTCCAAGAAATAACGAGTTTCTGAAATACTAGGAAATATTTTTTCACCCAATCTTGATGATACTTCGTGGTAATGATCAGTACACAAATCCCAGTAGGCTCACCAAATTTTGTTCTTCTAGGTTCCAGCATTAGTCTACAGTAGCAGTTTTAATATTTAGGTTTCACTCTGTTCTCTCCTATATAGATACATGAATTTTCAACTCTAAATCCAACATAGTTTGTAGTGCCTCTTTGAAACTTGACAGAATAAAGGAGTTCTCAGTTTTGTTTCTATTGTTTGTTTCCTCTTCAAGTAGCCCTAGGCACAGACTGTGGAAAAGCACTTTCATTGAGAGGGTTTGCCAAGCTTCTAAGAAATAACGAGTTTCCGAAATACCAGCAAATATTTTTTCACCCAATCTTGATGATACTTGGTGGTAATGATCAGTACACAATTCCCACTTGGCTCACCAAATTGTGTTCTTCTAGGTTTAAGCGTTTGACTATAGTAGCAGTTTTTATATTTAGGTTTTCCTCTGTTCTCTCCTATATAGATAGATGAATTTGGAACTCTACATCCAACATGTTTTGTAGTAGTTCTTTGAAACTTGACAAAATAAAGTTGTTCTCAGTTTAGTCTCTATGGTTTGTTTCCTCTTCAAGTAGCCCTAGGCACAGACTGTGGAAAAGCAGTTTCATTGAGAGGGGTTCCCACGCTTCTAAGGAATAACGAATTTCCGAAATACGAGCAAATATTTTTTCACTCAATCTTGATGATACTTGGGGGTAATGATCAGTACACCAATCCCACTTGGCTCACCAAATTTTGTTCTTCTAGGTTTAAGAGTTCGTCTACAGAAGCAGTTTTTATATTAAGGTTTCCCTCTGTTCTCTCTTACATAGATAGATGAATATGGAATACTAAATCCAACATGCTTTTTAGAAGCTCTTTGAAACTTGACAAAATGAAGTAGTTCTCAGTTTTGTCTTTATGGTTTGTTTCCTCTTCAAATAGCCCTAGTCACAGACTGTGGAAAACCACTTTCATTGAGAGGGGTTGCCAATCTTCTAAGGAATAACGAGTTTCCGAAGTACCGGGAAATATTTTTTCACCCAATCTTGATGATTCTTGGTGGTAATGATCAGTACACAAATCCCACTTGACTCACCAAATTTTGTTCTTCTAGGTTGAAGCGTTCGTCTACAGTAGCAGTTTTTGTATGTATGTTTCACTCTGTTCTCTCTTATATAGATAGATGAATTTGGCACTCTAAATCCAACATGGTTTGTAGTAGCTCTTTGAAACTTGACAAAATAAAGGAGTTCTCAGTTTTGTCTCTATGGTTTCTTTCCTCTTCAAGTAGCCCTAGGCACAGACTGTGGAAAAGCACTTTCATTGAAAGGGGTTTCCAAGCTTCCAAGAAATAACGAGTTTCCGTAATACCAGCAAATATTTTTTCAAGCAATCTTGATGATACGAGGTGGTAATGAACAGTACGCAAATCCCACTTGGCTCACCAAATGTTGTTCTTCTAGGTTGAAGCTTTCGATTACAGTAGCTGTATTTGTTTTTAGGCTTCACTCTGTTCTCTCCTATATAGATAGATGAATTTCAAACTCTAAATACAACATGATTTGTAGGAGCCTTTTGAAACTTGACAAAAAATGTAGTTCTCATTTTTGTCTCTTGGTTTTTTTCCTCCTCAAGTAGCCCGAAGCAGAGACTGTGGAAAAGCAATTTCATTGAAAGGGGTGGCCAAGCTTCAAAGAAATTACGAGTTTCCGAAATACCAGCAAATATTTTTTCATCCAATCTTGATGATACTTGGTTTTAATGATCAGTACACAAATCCCATTTGGCTCACCAAATTTTGTTCTTCTAGGTTGAAGCGTTCGTCTACATTAGCAGTTTTTATATTTACGGTTCACTCTGTTCTCTTCTATATAGATAGATGAATTGGGAACTCTAAATCCAACATGGTTTGTAGTAGCTCTTTGAAACGTGACAAAATAAAGAAGTTCTCAGTTTTGTCTCCATGGTTTGTTTCCTCTTCAAGTAGCCTTAGGCACAGACTGTGGAAATTAACTTTCATTGAGAGGGGTTGCCAAGCTTCTAAGAAATAACGAGTTTCCGAAATACCAGCAAATATTTTTTCACCCAATCTTGATGATACCTGGTGGTAATGACAAGTATAAATCCCACATGGCTCACCAAATCTTGTTCTTCTAGGTTGAACCATTCGTTTACAGTAGCAGTTTTTATTTTTAGGTTTCTCTCTGTTCTCTTATATAGATAGATGAATTTGGAACTCTAAATCCAACATGGTTTGTAGTAGCTTTTTGAATATTGACAAAGTAAAGGAGTTCTCAGTTTTGTCTCTATGGATTGTTTCCTCTTCAAGTAGCCCTAGGCACAGACTGTGGAAGAGCACTTTCATTGAAAGGGGTTGCCAAGCTTCTAAGGAATAACGAGTTTCAAATACCAGGAAATATTTTTTCACCCAATCTTGATGGTTCTTGGTGGTAATGATCAGTACACAAGTCCCACTTGGCTCACCAAATTTTGTTCTTCTAGGTTGAAGTGTTCGTCTTCAGTAGCAGTTTTTATATGTAGGTTTCACTCTGTTCTCTCTTATATAGATAGATGAATTTGGCACTCCTAATCCAACATGGTTTGTAGTAGCTCTTTGAAACTCGACAAAATAAAGGAGTTCTCAGTTTTGTCTCTATGTTTTGTTTCCGCTTTAAGTAGCCCTAGTTACAGACTGTGGAAAAGCACTATCATTGAGTGGGGTTGCCAAGCTTCCAAGAAATAACGAGTTTCTGAAATACCAGCAAACATTTTTTCACCCAATCTTGATGATACGTGGTGTTAATGATCCATACACAAATCCCACATGGCTCACCAAATGTTGTTCTTCTAGGTTGAAGCGTTCGTTTACAGTAGCAATTTTTATTTTTAGGTCTCACTCTGTTCTATCCTATATAGATAGATGAATTTGGAACTCTAAATACAACATGATTTGTAGTAGCCTTTTAAAACTTGAGAAAAAAATTAGTTCTCAGTTTTGTCTCTATGGTTTTTTTCCTCTTCAAGTAGCCCTAAGCAGAGACTGTGGAAAAGCACTTTCACTGAAAGGGGTTGCCAATCTTCCAAGAAATTACGAGTTTCCGAAATACCAGCAAATATTTTTTCACCAAATCTTCATGATACCTGGTGGTAATGACAAGTACACAAATCCCACTTGGCTCACCAAATTTTGTTCTTCTAGGTTGAAGCGTTCGTATACAGTAGCAATTTTTATTTTTAGGTTTTTCTCTGTTCTCTCCTATATAGATAGATGAATTTGAAACACTAAATCCAACATGGTTTGTAGTAGCTTTTTGAATCTTGACAAAATAAAGGAGTTCTCAGTTTTGTCTCTATGGTTTGTTTCCTCTTCAAGTAGCCCTATGCACAGACTGTGGAGAAGCAATTACATTGAAAGGTCTTGCCAAGCTTCCAAGAAATAACGAGTTTCCGAAATACCAGCAAATGTTTTTCACCCAATCTTGATGATACGTGGTGGTAATGACAAGTACACAAAGCCCACTTGGCTCACCAAATTGTGTTCTTCTAGATTGAAGCGTTCGTCTACAGTAGCAGTTTTTTATATTTACGTTTCACTCTGCTATCTCCAATATAGATAGATGAATTTGGAACTCTAAATACAACATGGTTTGTAGTAGCTCTTTGAAACTTGTCAAAATAAAGGAGTTCTCAGTTTTGTCTATATGGTTTGTTTCCCCTTTAAGTAGCCCTAGGCACAGAATGTGGAAAATCACGTTCATTGAAAGGGGTTGGCAAGCTTCTAAGGAATAACCAATTTCAAAATACCAGGAAATATTGCTTCACCCAATCTTGATGATTCTTGGTGGTAATGACAAGTACACAAAGCCCACTTGGCTCACCAAATTCTGTTCTTCTAGGATGAAGCGTTCGTTTACAGTAGCAGTTTTTATACTTAGGTTTCACTCTGTTCTCTCCTATATAGATAGATGAATTTGGAACTCTAAATACAATATGGTTTTTCGTAGCTCTTTGAATCTTGACAAAATAAAGGACTCCTCAGTTTTGTCTCTATGATTTGTTTCCTCTTCAAGTAGCCCTACGCACAGACTGTGGAAAATAACTTTCATTGAAAGGGGTTGCCAAGCTTCCAAGAAATAACGAGTTTCTGAAATACCAGCAAATATTTTTCACCCAATCTTCATGATTCTTGGTTTGAATGATCAGTAAACATATCCCATTTGGCTCACCAAATTTTGTTCTTCTAGTTTGAAGCGTTCGTCTACTGTAGCAGTTTTTATATTTAGGTTTCACCCTGTTCTCTTCTATATAGATAGATGAATTTGGAACTCTAAATCCAACATGGTTTGTAGTAGCTCTTTGAAACGTGAGAAAATAAAAGAGGTCTCAGTTTTGTCTCTATGGTTTGTTTCCTCTTTAAGTAGCCCTAGGCACAGACTGTGGAAAAGCACTTTCATTGAGAGGGGTTACCACGCTTCTAAGAAATAACGTGTTTCCGAAATAACAGCAAATATTTTTTCACCCAATGTTGATGCTACTTTGTGGTAATGATCAGTACACAAACCCCACTTGGCTCACCAAATTTTGTTCTTTAGGTTGAAGCGTTCGTCTACAGTAGCAGTTTTTATATGTAGGTTTCACTCTGTTCTCTCTTATATAGATAGATGAATTTGGCACACTAAATCCAACATGGTTTGTAGTAGTTCATTGAAAGTTGACAAAATAAAGTAGTTCTTAGTTTTGTCTCTATGGTGTGTTTCCTTTTAAAGTAGCCCTAGGCACAGAGTGTGGAAAAGCACTTTCATTGAAAGGGGTTGCAAAGCTTCCAAGAAATAACGAGTTTCCGAAATACAAGCAAATATTTTTTCACCCAATCTTGATGATACTTGGTGGTAATGATCGGTACACAAATCCCACTTGACTCACCAATTTTTTTTCTTCTATTTTGAAGCATTCGTTTATAGTAGCCGTTTTTATTTTTAGGTTTCACTCTTTTCTCTCCTATATAGATAGATGAATTTGGAACTCTAAATCCTACATGGTTTGTAGTAGCTCCTTAAAACTTGACAATATTAAGGAGTTCTCAGTTTTGTCCCTATGGTTTGTTTCCTCTTCAAGTAGCCCTAGGCACTGACTGTGGAAAAGCACTTTCATTGAAAGGCGTTGCCAAGCTTCCAAGAAATTACGTGTTACCGAAATACCAGCCAATATTTTTCACCCAATCTTGAAGTTACTTGGTGGTAATGACCAGTACACAAATCCCACGTGACTCACCAAATTTTGTTCTTCTAGGTTGAAGCGTTCGTCTACAGTAGCAGTTTTTATATTTAGGTTTCACTCTGTTCTCTTCTATATAGATAGATGAATTTGGAACTCTAAATCCAACATGGTTTGTAGTAGCTCTTTGAAACTTGACAAAATAAAGTAGTTCTCAGTTTTGTCTCTATGGTTTGTTTCCTCTTCAAGTAGCCCTAAGCAGAAACTGTGGAAAAGCATTTTCATTGAAAGGCGTCGCCATGTTTCCAAGAAATTACGAGTTTCCGAAATACCAGCAAATATTTTTTCACCAAATCTTGATGATACCTGGTGGTAATGACAAGTACACAAAGCCCACTTGTCTCACCAAATTTTGTTCTTCTAGGTTGAAGCGTTCGTTTACAGTAGCAGTTTTTATTTTTAGGTTTCCTTCTGTTCTCTCCTATATAGATAGATGAATTTGGAACTCTAAATCCAACATGGTTTGTAGTAGCTCTTTGAAACTTGAGAAAATAAAGGACTCCTCAGTTTTGTCTCTATGATTTGTTTCCTCTTCAAGTAGCCCTACGCACAGACTGTGGAAAAGCACTTTCATTGAAAGGGGTTGCCAAGCTTCCAAGAAATAACGAGTTTCTGAAATACCAGCAAATATTTTTTCACACAATCATGATGATACTTGGTGGTAATGATCGGTCCACAAATCCCACTTGACATACTAAATTTTCTTCTTCTAGTTTGAAGCATTCATTTACAGTAGTAGTTTATATTTTTAGGTTTCCTTCTGTACTTTCCTATATAGACAGATGAATTTGGAACTCTAAATACAACATGGTTTGTAGAAGCCCTTTGATACTTGACAAAAAAAAAAGTAGTTCTCAGTTTTGTCTCTATGGTTTGATTCCCCTTCAAGTAGCCGTAAGCAGAGACTGTGGAAAAGCACTTTCATTGAAAGGGGTTGCCAAGCTTCCAAGAAATTACGAGTTTCCGAAATACCAGCAAATATTATTTCACCCAATCTTGATGATACTTCGTGGTAATGATCAGTACACAAATCCCACTTGGATCACCAAATTGTGTTCTTCTAGGGTGAAGCGTTCGTTTAGACTAGCAGTTTTTATTTTTAGGTTTCACTCTGTTCTCTCGTATATAGATAGATGAATTTGGAACTCTAAATCCAACTTGGTTTGTAGTAGCTCTTTGAAACTTGACAAAATAAAGGAGTTCTCAGTTTTGTCTCTATGGTTTGTTTCCTCTTCAAGTAGCCCTAGGCACAGACTGTGGAAAAGCACTTTCATTGAAAAGGGTTGCCAAGCTTCCAAGAAATAACGAGTTTCTGAAATACTAGGAAATATTTTTTCACCCAATCTTGATGATACTTCGTGGTAATGATCAGTACACAAATCCCACTTGGCTCACCAAATTTTGTTCTTCTAGGTTCAAGCATTCGTCTACAGTAGCAGTTTTTATATTTAGGTTTCACTCTGTTCTCTCCTATATAGATACATGAATTTTCAACTCTAAATCCAACATAGTATGTAGTACCTCTTTGAAACTTGACAGAATAAAGGAGTTCTCAGTTTTGTCTCTATAGTTTGTTTCCTCTTCAAGTAGCCCTAGGCACAGACTGTGGAAAAGCACTTTCATTGAGAGGGGTTGCCAAGCTTCTAATAAATAACGAGTTTCCGAAATACCAGCAAATATTTTTTCACCCAATCCTGATGATACTTGGTGGTAATGATCAGTACACAATTCCCACTTGGCTCACCAAATTGTGTTCTTCTAGGTTTAAGCGTTCGACTATAGTAGCAGTTTTAATATTTAGATTTTCCTCTGTTCTCTCCTATATAGATAGATGAATTTGGAACTCTAAATCCAACATGTTTTGTAGTAGTTCTTTGAAACTTGACAAAATACATTTGTTCTCAGTTTAGTCTCTGTGGTTTGTTTCCTCTTCAAGTAGCCCTAGGCACAGACTGTGGCAAAGCAGTTTCATTGAGAGGGGTTGCCAATCTTCTAAGGAATAACGAGTTTCCGAAGTACCGGGAAATATTTTTTCACCAAATCTTGATGATTCTTTTTGGTAATGATCAGTACACAAATCCCACTTGACTCACCAAATTTTGTTCTTCTACGTTGAAGCGTTCATCTAGAGTAGCAGTTTTGTATGAAGGTTTCACTCTGTTCTCTCTTATATAGATAGATGAATTTGGCACTCTAAATCCAACATGGTGTGTAGTAGCTCTTTAAATCTTGACAAAATAAAGGAGTTCTCAGTTTTGTCTCTATGGTTTGTTTCCTCTTCAAGTAGCCCTAGGCACAGACTGTGGAAAAGCACTTTCATTGAAAGGGGTTTCCAAGCTTCCAAGAAATAACGAGTTTCCGTAATACCAGCAAATATTTTTTCAACCAATCTTGATGATACGAGGTGGTAATGAACAGTACACAAATCCCACTTGGCTCACCAAATGTTGTTCTTCTAGGTTGAAGCGTTCGATTACAGTAGCTGTTTTTATTTTTAGGTTTCACTCTGTTCTTTCCTATATAGATAGATGAATTTTGAGCTCTAAATACAACATGATTTGTAGGAGCCTTTTCAAACTTGACACAAAATGCAGTTCTCATTTTTGTCTCAATGGTTTGTTTCCTCCACAAGTAGCCCTAATCAGAGACTGTGGAAAAGCACTTTCATTGAAAGGGGTGGCCAAGCTTCAAAGAAATTACGAGTTTCCGAAATACCAACAAATATTTTTTCATCCAATCTTGATGATACTTGGTTTTAATTATCAGTACACAAATCCCATTTGGCTCACCAAATTTTGTTCTTCAAGGTTGAAGCGTTTGTCTACATTAGCAGTTTTTATATTTACGGTTCACTCTGTTCTCTTCTATATAGATAGATGAATTGGGAACTCTAAATCCAACATGGTTTGTAGTAGCTCTTTGAAACGTGACAAAATAAAGGAGTTCTCAGTTTTGTCTCCATGGTTTGTTTCCTCTTCAAGTAGCCCTAGGCATAGACTGTGGAAATTAACTTTCATTGAGAGGGGTTGCCAAGCTTCTAAGAAATAACGTGTTTCCGAAATACCAGCAAACATTTTTTCACCCTATCTTGATGATACCTGGTGGTAATGACAAGTACTCAAATCCCACATGGCTCACCAAATTATGTTCTTTTAGGTTGAACCATTCGTTTACAGTAGCATTTTTTTTTTTAGGTTTCTCTCTGTTCTCTTATATAGATAGATGAATTTGGAACTCTAAATCCAACATGGTTTGTAGGAGCTTTTTGAATACTGACAAAGTAAAGGGGTTCTCAGTTTTGTCTCTATTGATTGTTTCCTCTTCAAGTAGCCCTAGGCACAGACTGTGGAAAAGCACTTTCATTAAAAGGGGTTGCCAAGCTTCTAAGGAATAACGATTTTCAAAATACCAGGAAACATTTTTTCACCCAATCTTGATGGTTCTTGGTGGTAATGATCAGTACACAAATCCCACTTGGCTCACCAAATTTTGTTCTTCTAGGTTGAAGTGTTCGTCCTCAGTAGCAGTTTTTATATGTAGGTTTCACTCTGTTCTCTCTTATATAGATAGATGAATTTGGCACTCCTAATCCAACATGGTTTGTAGTAGCTCTTTGAAACTTGACAAAATAAAGGAGTTCTCAGTTTTGTCTCTATGTTTTGTTTCCGCTTTAATTAGCCCTAGGCACAGACTGTGGAAAAGCACTTTCATTGAGTGGGGTTGCCAAGCTTCCAAGAAATAACGAGTTTCCGAAATACCAGCAAATATTTTTTCACCCAATCTTGATGATACGTGGTGGTAATGATCCATACACAAATCCCACATGGCTCACCAAATGTTGTTCTTCTAGGTTGAAGCGTTCAATTACAGTACCAGTTTTTATTTTTAGGTTTCCCTCTGTTCTCTCCTATATAGATAGATGAATTTGGAACTCTAAATACAACATGGATTGTCGTAGCTCTTTGAATCTTGACAAAATAAAGGACTCCTCAGTTTTGTCTCTATGATTTGTTTCCTCTTCAAGTAGCCCTACGCACAGACTGTGGAAAATCACTTTCATTGAAAGGGGTTGCCAAGCTTCCAAGAAATAACGAGTTTCTGAAATACCAGCAAATATTTTTTCACCCAATCTTCATGATACTTGGTGGTAATGATCAGTACACAAATCCCACTTGCCTCACCAAATTTTGTTCTTCTAGGTTGAAGCGTTCGTCTACCTTAGCAGTTTTTATACTTAGGTTTCCCTCTGTTCTCTCCTATATAGATAGATGAATTTGGAACTCTAAATCCAACATGGTTTGTAGTAGCCCTTTGAAACTTGACAAAATAAAGGAGTTCTCAGTTTTGTCTAATGGATTGTTTCCTCCTCAAGTAGCCGTAGGCACTGACTGTTGAAATGCACTTTCATTGAAAGGGGTTGCCAAGCTTCTAAGAAAAAACGAGTGTCCGAAATACAAGCAAATATTTTTTCACCCAATCTTGATGATACTTGGTGTTGATGATCGGTACACAAATCCCACTTGGCTCACCAAATTTTGTTCTTCTAAGATGAAGCGTTCGTCTACAGTAGCAGTTTTTATATTTAGGTTTCACTCTGTTCTCTCCTATATAGACAGATGAATTTGGAACTCTAAATCCAATATGGTTTATAGTAGCTCTTTAAAACTTGACAAAATGAAGGAGTTCTCAGTTTTGTCTCTATGATTTGTTTCCGCTTCAAGTAGTCCTAAGCAGAGACTGTGGAAAAGCACTTTCATTGAGAGGGTTTACCAAGCTTCCAAGAAATTACGAGTTTCCGAAATATAAGCAAATATTATTTCAACCAATATTCATGATACTTGGTGGTATTGATAGGTACACAAATCCCACTTGGCTCACCAAATTTTGTTCTGCTCGGTTGAAGCGTTAGTCTACAGTAGCAGTTTTTATATTTAAGATTCACTCTGTTCTCTCCTATATAGATAGATGAATTTGGAACTCTAAATCCAACATGGTTTGTAGTAGCTCTTCGAAACTTGACAAAATAAAGGAGTTCTCAGTTTTGTCTCTATGATTTGTTTCCGCTTTAAGAAGCCCTAAGCATCGACTGTGGAAAAGCACTTTCATTGAGAGGGGTTGCCAAGCTTCCAAGAAATTACGAGTTTCTGAAATACCAGCAAATATTTTTTCCACCAATATTCATGATACTTGGTGGTATTGATCGGTACACAAATCCCACTTTGCTCACCAAATTTTGTTCTTCTAAGTTGAAGCGTTCGTCTACAGTTGCAGTTTTTATATTTAGGTTTCACTCTGTTCTCTGCTATATAGATAGATGAATTTGGACTCTAAATCCAACATGGTTTGTAGTAGCTCTTTGAAACTTGACAAAATAAAGGAGTTCTCAGTTTTATCTCTATGGTTTGTTTCATCTTCAAGTAGACCTAGGCACATACGGTGGAAAAGCACTTTCATTGAGAGGGGTTGCCACGCTTCTAAGAAATAACGAGTTTCTGAAATACCAGCAAATATTTTTTTCACCGAATCTTGATGATATTTGATGGTCATGATCAGTACACAAATCCCACTTGGCTCACCAAATTTTGTTCTTCTAGGTTGAAGCGTTCGTTTTCAGTAGCAGTTTTTATTTTTAGGTTTCACTCTGTTCTATCCTATATAGATAGATGAATTTGGAACTCTAAATCAAACATGGTTTGTAGTAGCTCTTTGAAACTTGACAAAATAAAGGAGTTCTCAGTTTTGTCTCAATAGTTTGTTTCCTCTTCAAGTACCCCTAGGAACAGACTGTAGAAAAGCACTTTCATTGAGTGGGGTTGCCAAGCTTCTAAGAAACAACGAGTTTCCGAAATACCAGCAAATATTTTTTCACGCAATCTTGATCACACTTGGTGGTAATGATCAGTACACAACTCAAACTTGGCTCACCAAACTTTGTTCTTCTAGGTTGAAGTTTTCGTCTAGAGTAGCAGTTTTTATGTTTAGGTTTCACTCTGTTCTCTCTTATATAGATAGATGAATTTGGAACTCTAAATCCAACATGGTTTGCAGTAGCTCTTTGAAACTTGACAAAGTAAAGGAGTTCTCAGTTTTGTCTCTATGATTTGTTTCTGCTTCATGAAGCCCTAAGCAGAGACTGTGGAAAAGCACTCTCATTGAGAGGGGTTGCCACGCTTCTAAGAAATAACGAGTTTCCGAAATACCAGCAAATATTTTTTCACCCAATGTTGATGATACTTGGTGGTAATGATCAGTACACAAATCCGATTTGGCTCACCAAATTTTTTTCTTCTAGGTGGAAGCGTTCGTCTACCTTCGCAGTTTTTATATTTAGGTTTCCCTCTGTTCTCTCCTATATAGATAGATGAATTTGGAACTCTAAATCCAACATGGTTTGTAGTAGCCCTTTGAAACTTGACAAAATAAAGGAGTTCTCAGTTTTGTCTCTATGGATTGTTTCCTATTCAAGTAGCCCTAAGCACTGACAGTGGAAATGCACTTTCATTTAGAGGGGTTGCCAAGCTTCTAAGAAATAAGGAGTTTCCGAAATACCAGCAAATATTTTTTCATCCAATATTGATGATACTTGGTGGTAATGATCATTTCACAAATCCCACTTGGCTCACCAAATTTTGTTCTTCTAGGTTGAAGCGTTCGTCTACTGTAGCAGTTTTTATATTTAGGTTTCCCTCTGTTCTCTCCTATATAGATAGATGAATTTGGAACTCTAAATCCAACATGGTTTGCAGTAGCTCTTCGAAAGTTGACAAAATATAGTAGTTCTCAGTTTTGTCTCTATGTTTTGTTTCCTCTTCAAGTAGACCTAGGCACAGAGTGTGGAAAAGCACTTTCATTGAGATGGGTTGCCAAGCTTCTAAGAAATAACGAGTTTCTGAAATACCAGCAAATATTTTTTCACCCAATTTTGATGATACTTGGTGGTAATGATCAGTACACTACTCCTATTTGGCTCACCAAATTTTGTTCTTCTAGGTTCAAGCGCTCGTTTACAGTAGCAGTTTTTATTTTTAGGTTTCCCTCTGTTCTCTCCTATATAGATAGATGAATTTGGAACTCTAAATCCAACATGGTTTGCTGTAGCTCTTTGAAACTTGACAAAGTAAAGGAGTTCTCAGTTTTGTCTCTATGATTTGTTTCTGCTTCATGTAGCCCTAAGCAGAGACTGTGGAAAAGCACTCTCATTGAGAGGGGTTGCCATGCTTCTAAGAAATAACGAGTTTCCGAAATACCAGCAAATATTTTTTCACCGAATCTTGATGATACTTGTTGGTAATGATCAGTACTCAAATCCCACTTGGCTCACCATATTTTGTTTTTCTATGTTGAAGCGTTCGTTTACAGTAGCAGTTTTTGTATTTAGGTTTCACTCTGTTCTCTCCTATATAGACAGATGAATTTGGAACTCTAAATCCAATATTGTTTGTAGTAGCTCTTTGAAACTTGACAAAATAAAGGAGTCCTCGTTTTTGTCTCTATGATTTGTTTCCGCTTCAAGTAGCCCTAAGCAGAGACTGTGGAAAAGCACTTTCATTGAGAGGTGTTACCAAGCTTCCACGAAATTACGAGTTTCGGAAATACCAGCAAATATTATTTCAACCAATATTCATGATACTTGGTGGTATTGATAGGTACACAAATCCCACTTGGCTCACCAAATTTTGTTCTGCTCGGTTGAAGCGTTAGTCTACAGTAGCACTTTTTATATTTAGGTTTCCCTCTGTTCTCTCCTATATAGATAGATGAATTTGGAACTCTAAATCCAACATGGTTTGTAGTAGCTCTTTGAAACTTGACAAAATAAAGGAGTTCTCAGTTTTATCTCTATGGTTTGGTTCCTCCTCATGTAGCCCTAGGCACAGACGGTGGTAAAGCACTTGCATTGAGAGGGGTTGCCCAGCTTCTAAGAAATAACGATTTTCCGAAATACCAGCAAATATTTTTTCACCCAATGTTGATGATACTTGGTGGTAATGATCAGTACACAAATCCCACTTGGCTCACCAAATTTTGTTCTTCTAGGTTGAAGCGTTCGTCTACTGTAGCAGTTTTTATATTTAGGTTTCCCTCTGTTCTCTCCTATATAGATAGATGAATTTGGAATTCTAAATCCAACATGGTTTGCAGTAGCTCTTTGAAACTTGACAAAATATAGTAGATCTCAGTTTTGTCTCTATGTTTTGTTTCCTCTTCAAGTAGACCTAGGCACAGACTGTGGAAAAGCACTTTCAATGAGATGGGTTGCCAATCTTCTAAGAAATAACGAGTTTACGAATTACCAGCAAATATTTTTTCACCGAATCTTGATGATACTTGTTGGTAATGATCAGTACTCACATCCCACTTGGCTCACCAAATGTTGTTCTTCTAGGTTGAAGCGTTCGTCTACAGTAGCAGTATTTATATTTAGGTTTCACTCCGTTCTCTCCTATATAGATAGATGAATTTGGAACTCTAAATCCAACATGGTTTGTAGTAGCTCTTTGAAACTTGACAAAATAAAGGAGTTCTCAGGTTTGTATCTATGGTTTATTTCCTCTTAAAGTAGCTCTAGGCACAGACTGTGGAAAAGCACTTTCATTGAGAGGGTTTTCCAAGCTTCTAAGAAATAACGAGTTTCCGAAATACCAGCAAATATTTTTTCACCCAATGTTGATGATACTTGGTGGTAATGATCAGTACACAAATCCCACCTGGCTCACCAAATTTTGTTCTTCTAGGTTGAAGCGTTCGTCTACTGTAGCAGTTTATATATTTAGGTTTCCCTCTGTTCTCTCCTATATAGATAGATGAATTTGGAACTCTAAATGCAACATGGTTTGCAGTAGCTCTTTGAAACTTGACAAAATAAAGTAGTTCTCAATTTTGTCTCTATGTTTTGTTTCCTCTTCAAGTAGACCATGCACAGACTGTGGAAAAGCAGTTTCATTGAGAGGGGTTGCCAAGCTTCTAA
The DNA here is from genome assembly GCF_048772815.1 of Callospermophilus lateralis. NCBI lineage: Eukaryota > Metazoa > Chordata > Mammalia > Rodentia > Sciuridae > Callospermophilus > Callospermophilus lateralis. The sequence goes on from NW_027515171.1 coordinate 43,262, forward strand.
GAAATAACGAGTTTCCGAAATACCAGCAAATATTTTTTCACCCAATGTTGATGATACTTGGTGGTAATGATCAGTACACAAATCCCACTTGGCTCACCAAATTTTGTTCTTCTAGGTTGAAGCGTTCTTCTACCTTAGCATTTTTTATAATTAGGTTTCCCTCTGTTCTCTCCTATATAGATAGATGAATTCGGAACTCTAAATCCAACATGGTTTGTAGTAGCCCTTTGAAACTTGACAAAATAAAGGAGTTCTCAGTTTTGTCTCTATGGATTGTTTCCTCCTCAACTAGCCCTAGGCACTGACTGTGGAAATGCACTTTCATTGAGAGGGGTTGCCAAGCTTCTAAGAAAAAACGAGTGTCCGAAATACCAGCAAATATTTTTTCACGCAATCTTGATCACACTTGGTAGTAATGATCAGTACACAAATCAAACTTGGCTCACCAAACTTTGTTCTTCTAGGTTGAAGCGTTCGTCTACAGTAGCAGTTTTTATATTTAGGTTTCACTCTGTTCTCTTCTATATAGATAGATGAATTTGGAACTCTAAATCCAACATGGTTTGTAGTAGCTCTTTGAAACTTGACAAAATAAAGTAGTTCTCAGTTTTGTCTCTATGGTTTGTTTCCTCTTCAAGTAGCCCTAAGCAGAAACTGTGGAAAAGCATTTTCATTGAAAGGCGTCGCCATGTTTCCAAGAAATTACGAGTTTCCGAAATACCAGCAAATATTTTTTCACCAAATCTTGATGATACCTGGTGGTAATTACAAGTACACAAAGCCCACTTGTCTCACCAAATTTTGTTCTTCTAGGTTGAAGCGTTCGTTTACAGTAGCAGTTTTTATTTTTAGGTTTCCTTCTGTTCTCTCCTATATAGATAGATGAATTTGGAACTCTAAATCCAACATGGTTTGTAGTAGCTCTTTGAAACTTGAGAAAATAAAGGACTCCTCAGTTTTGTCTCTATGATTTGTTTCCTCTTCAAGTAGCCCTACGCACAGACTGTGGAAAAGCACTTTCATTGAAAGGGGTTGCCAAGCTTCCAAGAAATAACGAGTTTCTGAAATACCAGCAAATATTTTTTCACACAATCATGATGATACTTGGTGGTAATGATCGGTCCACAAATCCCACTTGACATACTAAATTTTCTTCTTCTAGTTTGAAGCATTCATTTACAGTAGTAGTTTATATTTTTAGGTTTCCTTCTGTACTTTCCTATATAGACAGATGAATTTGGAACTCTAAATACAACATGGTTTGTAGAAGCCCTTTGATACTTGACAAAAAAAAGTAGTTCTCAGTTTTGTCTCTATGGTTTGATTCCCCTTCAAGTAGCCGTAAGCAGAGACTGTGGAAAAGCACTTTCATTGAAAGGGGTTGCCAAGCTTCCAAGAAATTACGAGTTTCCGAAATACCAGCAAATATCATTTCACCCAATCTTGATGACACTTCGTGGTAATGATCAGTACACAAATCCCACTTGGATCACCAAATTGTGTTCTTCTAGGGTGAAGCGTTCGTTTAGACTAGCAGTTTTTATTTTTAGGTTTCACTCTGTTCTCTCCTATATAGATAGATGAATTTGGAACTCTAAATCCAACTTGGTTTGTAGTAGCTCTTTGAAACTTGACAAAATAAAGGAGTTCTCAGTTTTGTCTCTATGGTTTGTTTCCTCTTCAAGTAGCCCTAGGCACAGACTGTGGAAAAGCACTTTCATTGAGAGGGGTTGCCAAGCTTCTAATAAATAACGAGTTTCCGAAATACCAGCAAATATTTTTTCACCCAATCCTGATGATACTTGGTGGTAATGATCAGTACACAATTCCCACTTGGCTCACCAAATTGTGTTCTTCTAGGTTTAAGCGTTCGACTATAGTAGCAGTTTTTATATTTAGATTTTCCTCTGTTCTGTCCTATATAGATAGATGAATTTGGAACTCTAAATCCAACATGTTTTGTAGTAGTTCTTTGAAACTTGACAAAATACATTTGTTCTCAGTTTAGTCTCTGTGGTTTGTTTCCTCTTCAAGTAGCCCTAGGCACAGACTGTGGCAAAGCAGTTTCATTGAGAGGGGTTCCCACGCTTCTAAGGAATAACGAATTTCCGAAATACGAGCAAATATTTTTTCACTCAATTTTGATGATACTTGGGGGTAATGATCAGTACACAAATCCCACTTGGCTCACCAAATTTTGTTCTTCTAGGTTTAAGCGTTCGTCTACAGTAGCAGTTTTTATATTTAGGTTTCCCTCTGTTCTCTCCTATATAGATTGATGAATTTGGAACTCTAAATCCAACATGTTTTGTAGTAGTTCTTTGAAACTTGACAAAATACATTTGTTCTCAGTTTAGTCTCTGTGGTTTGTTTCCTCTTCAAGTAGCCCAAGTCACAGACTGTGGAAAACCACTTTCATTGAGAGGGGTTGCCAATCTTCTAAGGAATAACGAGTTTCCGAAGTACCGGGAAATATTTTTTCACCCAATCTTGATGATTCTTTTTGGTAATGATCAGTACACAAATCCCACTTGACTCACCAAATTTTGTTCTTCTACGTTGAAGCGTTCATCTAGAGTAGCAGTTTTGTATGAAGGTTTCACTCTGTTCTCTCTTATATAGATAGATGTATTTGGCACTCTAAATCCAACATGGTGTGTAGTAGCTCTTTAAATCTTGACAAAATAAAGGAGTTCTCAGTTTTGTCTCTATGGTTTGTTTCCTCTTCAAGTAGCCCTGGGCACAGACTGTGGAAAAGCACTTTCATTGAAAGGGGTTTCCAAGCTTCCAAGAAATAACGAGTTTCCGTAATACCAGCAAATATTTTTTCAACCAATCTTGATGATACGAGGTGGTAATGAACAGTACACAAATCCCACTTGGCTCACCAAATGTTGTTCTTCTAGGTTGAAGCGTTCGATTACAGTAGCTGTTTTTATTTTTAGGTTTCACTCTGTTCTCTCCTATATAGATAGATGAATTTTGAGCTCTAAATACAACATGATTTGTAGGAGCCTTTTCAAACTTGACACAAAATGCAGTTCTCATTTTTGTCTCAATGGTTTGTTTCCTCCACAAGTAGCCCTAATCAGAGACTGTGGAAAAGCACTTTCATTGAAAGGGGTGGCCAAGCTTCAAAGAAATTACGAGTTTCCGAAATACCAACAAATATTTTTTCATCCAATCTTGATGATACTTGGTTTTAATGATCAGTACACAAATCCCATTTGGCTCACCAAATTTTGTTCTTCAAGGTTGAAGCGTTTGTCTACATTAGCAGTTTTTATATTTACGGTTCACTCTGTTCTCTTCTATATAGATAGATGAATTGGGAACTCTAAATCCAACATGGTTTGTAGTAGCTCTTTGAAACGTGACAAAATAAAGGAGTTCTCAGTTTTGTCTCCATGGTTTGTTTCCTCTTCAAGTAGCCCTAGGCATAGACTGTGGAAATTAACTTTCATTGAGAGGGGTTGCCAAGCTTCTAAGAAATAACGTGTTTCCGAAATACCAGCAAATATTTTTTCACCCTATCTTGATGATACCTGGTGGTAATGACAAGTACTCAAATCCCACATGGCTCACCAAATTATGTTCTTCTAGGTTGAACCATTCGTTTACAGTAGCATTTTTTTTTTTTAGGTTTCTCTCTGTTCTCTTATATAGATAGATGAATTTGGAACTCTAAATCCAACATGGTTTGTAGGAGCTTTTTGAATATTGACAAAGTAAAGGGGTTCTCAGTTTTGTCTCTATTGATTGTTTCCTCTTCAAGTAGCCCTAGGCACAGACTGTGGAAAAGCACTTTCATTAAAAGGGGTTGCCAAGCTTCTAAGGAATAACGATTTTCAAAATACCAGGAAACATTTTTTCACCCAATCTTGATGGTTCTTGGTGGTAATGATCAGTACACAAATCCCACTTGGCTCACCAAATTTTGTTCTTCTAGGTTGAAGTGTTCGTCTTCAGTAGCAGTTTTTATATGTAGGTTTCACTCTGTTCTCTCTTATATAGATAGATGAATTTGGCACTCCTAATCCAACATGGTTTGTAGTAGCTCTTTGAAACTTGACAAAATAAAGGAGTTCTCAGTTTTGTCTCTATGTTTTGTTTCCGCTTTAATTAGCCCTAGGCACAGACTGTGGAAAAGCACTTTCATTGAGTGGGGTTGCCAAGCTTCCAAGAAATAACGAGTTTCCGAAATACCAGCAAATATTTTTTCACCCAATCTTGATGATACGTGGTGGTAATGATCCATACACAAATCCCACATGGCTCACCAAATGTTGTTCTTCTAGGTTGAAGCGTTCAATTACAGTACCAGTTTTTATTTTTAGGTTTCCCTCTGTTCTCTCCTATATAGATAGATGAATTTGGAACTCTAAATACAACATGGATTGTCGTAGCTCTTTGAATCTTGACAAAATAAAGGACTCCTCAGTTTTGTCTCTATGATTTGTTTCCTCTTCAAGTAGCCCTACGCACAGACTGTGGAAAATCACTTTCATTGAAAGGGGTTGCCAAGCTTCCAAGAAATAACGAGTTTCTGAAATACCAGCAAATATTTTTTCACCCAATCTTCATGATACTTGGTGGTAATGATCAGTACACAAATCCCACTTGCCTCACCAAATTTTGTTCTTCTAGGTTGAAGCGTTCGTCTACCTTAGCAGTTTTTATACTTAGGTTTCCCTCTGTTCTCTCCTATATAGATAGATGAATTTGGAACTCTAAATCCAACATGGTTTGTAGTAGCCCTTTGAAACTTGACAAAATAAAGGAGTTCTCAGTTTTGTCTAATGGATTGTTTCCTCCTCAAGTAGCCGTAGGCACTGACTGTTGAAATGCACTTTCATTGAAAGGGGTTGCCAAGCTTCTAAGAAAAAACGAGTGTCCGAAATACAAGCAAATATTTTTTCACCCAATCTTGATGATACTTGGTGTTGATGATCGGTACACAAATCCCACTTGGCTCACCAAATTTTGTTCTTCTAAGATGAAGCGTTCGTCTACAGTAGCAGTTTTTATATTTAGGTTTCACTCTGTTCTCTCCTATATAGACAGATGAATTTGGAACTCTAAATCCAATATGGTTTATAGTAGCTCTTTAAAACTTGACAAAATGAAGGAGTTCTCAGTTTTGTCTCTATGATTTGTTTCCGCTTCAAGTAGTCCTAAGCAGAGACTGTGGAAAAGCACTTTCATTGAGAGGGTTTACCAAGCTTCCAAGAAATTACGAGTTTCCGAAATATAAGCAAATATTATTTCAACCAATATTCATGATACTTGGTGGTATTGATAGGTACACAAATCCCACTTGGCTCACCAAATTTTGTTCTGCTCGGTTGAAGCGTTAGTCTACAGTAGCAGTTTTTATATTTAAGATTCACTCTGTTCTCTCCTATATAGATAGATGAATTTGGAACTCTAAATCCAACATGGTTTGTAGTAGCTCTTCGAAACTTGACAAAATAAAGGAGTTCTCAGTTTTGTCTCTATGATTTGTTTCTGCTTTAAGAAGCCATAAGCAGGGACTGTGGAAAAGCACTTTCATTGAGAGGGGTTGCCAAGCTTCCAAGAAATTACGAGTTTCTGAAATACCAGCAAATATTTTTTCCACCAATATTCATGATACTTGGTGGTATTGATCGGTACACAAATCCCACTTTGCTCACCAAATTTTGTTCTTCTAAGTTGAAGCGTTCGTCTACAGTTGCAGTTTTTATATTTAGGTTTCACTCTGTTCTCTGCTATATAGATAGATGAATTTGGACTCTAAATCCAACATGGTTTGTAGTAGCTCTTTGAAACTTGACAAAATAAAGGAGTTCTCAGTTTTATCTCTATGGTTTGTTTCATCTTCAAGTAGACCTAGGCACATACGGTGGAAAAGCACTTTCATTGAGAGGGGTTGCCACGCTTCTAAGAAATAACGAGTTTCCGAAATACCAGCAAATATTTTTTCACCGAATCTTGATGATACTTGATGGTCATGATCAGTACACAAATCCCACTTGGCTCTCCAAATTTTGTTCTTCTAGGTTGAAGCGTTCGTTTTCAGTAGCAGTTTTTATTTTTAGGTTTCACTCTGTTCTATCCTATATAGATAGATGAATTTGGAACTCTAAATCAAACATGGTTTGTAGTAGCTCTTTGAAACTTGACAAAATAAAGGAGTTCTCAGTTTTGTCTCAATAGTTTGTTTCCTCTTCAAGTACCCCTTGGAACAGACTGTAGAAAAGCACTTTCATTGAGTGGGGTTGCCAAGCTTCTAAGAAACAACGAGTTTCCGAAATACCAGCAAATATTTTTTCACGCAAACTTGATCACACTTGGTGGTAATGATCAGTACACAACTCAAACTTGGCTCACCAAACTTTGTTCTTCTAGGTTGAAGTTTTCGTCTAGAGTAGCAGTTTTTATGTTTAGGTTTCACTCTGTTCTCTCTTATATAGATAGATGAATTTGGAACTCTAAATCCAACATGGTTTGCAGTAGCTCTTTGAAACTTGACAAAGTAAAGGAGTTCTCAGTTTTGTCTCTATGATTTGTTTCTGCTTCATGAAGCCCTAAGCAGAGACTGTGGAAAAGCACTCTCATTGAGAGGGGTTGCCACGCTTCTAAGAAATAACGAGTTTCCGAAATACCAGCAAATATTTTTTCACCCAATGTTGATGATACTTGGTGGTAATGATCAGTACACAAATCCGATTTGGCTCACCAAATTTTTTTCTTCTAGGTGGAAGCGTTCGTCTACCTTCGCAGTTTTTATATTTAGGTTTCCCTCTGTTCTCTCCTATATAGATAGATGAATTTGGAACTCTAAATCCAACATGGTTTGTAGTAGCCCTTTGAAACTTGACAAAATAAGGGAGTTCTCAGTTTTGTCTCTATGGATTGTTTCCTATTCAAGTAGCCCTAAGCACTGACTGTGGAAATGCACTTTCATTTAGAGGGGTTGCCAAGCTTCTAAGAAATAAGGAGTTTCCGAAATACCAGCAAATATTTTTTCATCCAATATTGATGATACTTGGTGGTAATGATCATTTCACAAATCCCACTTGGCTCACCAAATTTTGTTCTTCTAGGTTGAAGCGTTCGTCTACTGTAGCAGTTTTTATATTTAGGTTTCCCTCTGTTCTCTCCTATATAGATAGATGAATTTGGAACTCTAAATCCAACATGGTTTGCAGTAGCTCTTCGAAAGTTGACAAAATATAGTAGTTCTCAGTTTTGTCTCTATGTTTTGTTTCCTCTTCAAGTAGACCTAGGCACAGAGTGTGGAAAAGCACTTTCATTGAGATGGGTTGCCAAGCTTCTAAGAAATAACGAGTTTCTGAAATACCAGCAAATATTTTTTCACCCAATTTTGATGATACTTGGTGGTAATGATCAGTACACTACTCCTATTTGGCTCACCAAATTTTGTTCTTCTAGGTTCAAGCGCTCGTTTACAGTAGCAGTTTTTATTTTTAGGTTTCCCTCTGTTCTCTCCTATATAGATAGATGAATTTGGAACTCTAAATCCAACATGGTTTGCTGTAGCTCTTTGAAACTTGACAAAGTAAAGGAGTTCTCAGTTTTGTCTCTATGATTTGTTTCTGCTTCATGTAGCCCTAAGCAGAGACTGTGGAAAAGCACTCTCATTGAGAGGGGTTGCCATGCTTCTAAGAAATAACGAGTTTCCGAAATACCAGCAAATATTTTTTCACCGAATCTTGATGATACTTGTTGGTAATGATCAGTACTCAAATCCCACTTGGCTCACCATATTTTGTTTTTCTATGTTGAAGCGTTCGTTTACAGTAGCAGTTTTTGTATTTAGGTTTCACTCTGTTCTCTCCTATATAGACAGATGAATTTGGAACTCTAAATCCAATATTGTTTGTAGTAGCTCTTTGAAACTTGACAAAATAAAGGAGTCCTCGTTTTTGTCTCTATGATTTGTTTCCGCTTCAAGTAGCCCTAAGCAGAGACTGTGGAAAAGCACTTTCATTGAGAGGGGTTACCAAGCTTCCACGAAATTACGAGTTTCGGAAATACCAGCAAATATTATTTCAACCAATATTCATGATACTTGGTGGTATTGATAGGTACACAAATCCCACTTGGCTCACCAAATTTTGTTCTGCTCGGTTGAAGCGTTAGTCTACAGTAGCACTTTTTATATTTAGGTTTCCCTCTGTTCTCTCCTATATAGATAGATGAATTTGGAACTCTAAATCCAACATGGTTTGTAGTAGCTCTTTGAAACTTGACAAAATAAAGGAGTTCTCAGTTTTATCTCTATGGTTTGGTTCCTCCTCATGTAGCCCTAGGCACAGACGGTGGTAAAGCACTTGCATTGAGAGGGGTTGCCCAGCTTCTAAGAAATAACGATTTTCCGAAATACCAGCAAATATTTTTTCACCCAATGTTGATGATACTTGGTGGTAATGATCAGTACACAAATCCCACTTGGCTCACCAAATTTTGTTCTTCTAGGTTGAAGCGTTCGTCTACTGTAGCAGTTTTTATATTTAGGTTTCCCTCTGTTCTCTCCTATATAGATAGATGAATTTGGAATTCTAAATCCAACATGGTTTGCAGTAGCTCTTTGAAACTTGACAAAATATAGTAGATCTCAGTTTTGTCTCTATGTTTTGTTTCCTCTTCAAGTAGACCTAGGCACAGACTGTGGAAAAGCACTTTCAATGAGATGGGTTGCCAATCTTCTAAGAAATAACGAGTTTACGAATTACCAGCAAATATTTTTTCACCGAATCTTGATGATACTTGTTGGTAATGATCAGTACTCACATCCCACTTGGCTCAACAAATTTTGTTCTTCTAGGTTGAAGCGTTCGTCTACAGTAGCAGTATTTATATTTAGGTTTCACTCCGTTCTCTCCTATATAGATAGATGAATTTGGAACTCTAAATCCAACATGGTTTGTAGTAGCTCTTTGAAACTTGACAAAATAAAGGAGTTCTCAGGTTTGTATCTATGGTTTGTTTCCTCTTAAAGTAGCTCTAGGCACAGACTGTGGAAAAGCACTTTCATTGAGAGGGTTTTCCAAGCTTCTAAGAAATAACGATTTTCCGAAATACCAGCAAATATTTTTTCACCCAATGTTGATGATACTTGGTGGTAATGATCAGTACACAAATCCCACTTGGCTCACCAAATTTTGTTCTTCTAGGTTGAAGCGTTCGTCTACTGTAGCAGTTTATATATTTAGGTTTCCCTCTGTTCTCTCCTATATAGATAGATGAATTTGGAACTCTAAATGCAACATGGTTTGCAGTAGCTCTTTGAAACTTGACAAAATAAAGTAGTTCTCAATTTTGTCTCTATGTTTTGTTTCCTCTTCAAGTAGACCATGCACAGACTGTGGAAAAGCAGTTTCATTGAGAGGGGTTGCCAAGCTTCTAAGAAATAACGAGTTTCCGAAATACCAGCAAATATTTTTTCACCCAATGTTGATGATACTTGGTGGTAATGATCAGTACACAAATCCCACTTGGCTCACCAAATTTTGTTCTTCTAGGTTGAAGCGTTCTTCTACCTTAGCATTTTTTATAATTAGGTTTCCCTCTGTTCTCTCCTATATAGATAGAAGAATTTGGAACTCTAAATCCAACATGGTTTGTAGTAGCCCTTTGAAACTTGACAAAATAAAGGAGTTCTCAGTTTTGTCTCTATGGATTGTTTCCTCCTCAAGTAGCCCTAGGCACTGACTGTGGAAATGCACTTTCATTGAGAGGGGTTGCCAAGCTTCTAAGAAAAAACGAGTGTCCGAAATACCATAAAATATTTTTTCACGCAATCTTGATCACACTTGGTAGTAATGATCAGTACACAAATCAAACTTGGCTCACCAAACTTTGTTCTTCTAGGTTGAAGCTTTCGTCTAGAGTAGCAGTTTTTATGTTTAGGTTTCACTCTGCTCTCTCTTAAATAGATAGATGAATTTGGAACTCTAAATCCAACATGGTTTGCAGTAGCTCTTTGAAACTTGACAAAGTAAAGGAGTTCTCAGTTTTGTCTCTATGATTTGTTTCTGCTTCATGAAGCCCTAAGCAGAGACTGTGGAAAAGCACTCTCATTGAGAGGGGTTGCCAAGCTTCTAAGAAATAACGAGTTTTCAAAATACCAGCAAATATTTTTTCACCCAATGTTGATGATACTTGGTGGTAATGATCAGTACACAAATCCCACTTGGCTCACCAAATTTTGTTCTTCTAGGTTAAAGCGTTCATCTACCTTAGCACTTTTTATATTTAGGTTTCCCTCTGTTCTCTCCTATATAGATAGATGAATTTGGAAGTCTAAATCCAACATGGTTTGCAGTAGCTCTTTTAAACTTGACAAAATAAAGTAGTTCTCAGTTTTGTCTCCATGTTTTGTTTCCTCTTCAAGTATCCAAGGCACTGACTGTGGAAAAGCATTTTCATTGAGAGGGGTTGCCAAGCATCTAAGAAATAACGAGTTTCCAAAATACCAGTAAATATTTTTTCACCGAATCTTGATGATACTTGTTGGGAATGATCAGTACTCAAATCCCACATGGCTCACCATATTTTGTTTTTCTAGGTTGAAGCGTTCGTTTACAGTAGCAGTTTTTGTATTTAGGTTTCACTCTGTTCTCTCCTATATAGACAGATGAATTTGGAACTCTAAATCCAATATTGTTTGTAGTAGCTCTTTGAAACTTGACAAAATAAAGGAGTCCTCGTTTTTGTCTCTATGATTTGTTTCCGCTTCAAGTAGCCCTAAGCAGAGACTGTGGAAAAGCACTTTCATTGAGAGGGGTTACCAAGCTTCCAAGAAATTACGAGTTTCCGAAATACCAGCAAATATTATTTCAACCAATATTCATGATACTTGGTGGTATTGATAGGTACACAAATCCCACTTGGCTCACCAAATTTCGTTCTGCTCGGTTGAAGCATTAGTCTACGGTAGCACTTGTTATATTTAGGTTTCCCTCTGTTCTCTCCTATATAGATAGATGAATTTGGAACTCTAAATCCAACATGGTTTGTAGTAGCTCTTTGAAACTTGACAAAATAAAGGAGTTCTCAGTTTTATCTCTATGGTTTGGTTCCTCTTCAAGTAGCCCTAGGCACAGACGGTGGTAAAGCACTTGCATTGAGAGAGGTTGCCCTGCTTCTAAGAAATAACGAGTTTCCGAAATACCAGCAAATATTTTTTCACCCAATGTTGATGATACTTGGTGGTAATGATCAGTACACAAATCCCACTTGGCTCCCCAAATTTTGTTCTTCTAGGTTGAAGCGTTCGTTACTGTAGCAGTTTTTATATTTAGGTTTCCCTCTGTTCTCTCCTATATAGATAGATGAATTTGGAACTCTAAATCCAACATGGTTTGCAGTAGCTCTTTGTAACTTGACAAAATATAGTAGTTCTCAGTTTTGTCTCTATGTTTTGTTTCCTCTTCAAGTAGACATAGGCACAGACTGTGGAAAAGCACTTTCATTGAGATGGGTTGCCAATCTTCTAAGAAGTAACGAGTTTACGAAATACCAGCAAATATTTTTTTACCGAATCTTGATGATACTTGTTGGTAATGATCAGTACTCAAATCCCACTTGGCTCACCAAATTTTTTTCTTCTAGTTTGAAGCGTTCGTCTACTGTAGCAGTTTTTATATTGAGGTTTCCCTCTGTTCTCTCCTATATAGACAGATGAATTTGGAACTCTAAATCCAATATGGTTTATAGTAGCTCTTTAAAACTTGACAAAATGAAGGAGTTCTCAGTTTTTTCTCTATGATTTGTTTCCGCTTCAAGAAGCCCTAAGCAGGGACTGTGGAAAAGCACTTTCATTGAGAGGGGTTGCCAAGCTTCCAAGAAATTACGAGTTTCCGAAATACCAGCAAATATTATTTCAACCAATATTCATGATACTTGGTGATATTGATAGGTACACAAATCCCACTTGGCTCACCAAATTTTCTTCTGCTCTGTTGAAGCGTTAGTCTACAGTAGCAGTTTTTATATTTAGGATTCACTCTGTTCTCTCCTATATAGATAGATGAATTTGGAACTCTAAATCCAACATGGTTTGTAGTAGCTCTTTGAAACTTGACAAAATAAAGGAGTTCTCAGTTTTATCTCTATGGTTTGGTTCCTCTTCAAGTGGCCCTAGGCACAGACGGTGGTAAAGCACTTGCATTGAGAGGGGTTGCCAAGCTTCTAAGAAATAACGAGTTTCCGAAATACCAGCAAATATTTTTTCACCCAATGTTGATGATACTTGGTGGTAATGATCAGTACACAAATCCCACTTGGCTCACCAAATTTTGTTCTTCTAGGTTGAAGCGTTCGTCTACCTTAGCAGTTTTTATATTTAGGTTTCCCTCTGTTCTCTCCTATATAGATAGATGAATTTGGAACTCTAAATCCAACATGGTTTGTAGTAGCCCTTTGAAACTTGACAAAATAAAGGAGTTCTCAGTTTTGTCTCTATGAATTGTTTCCTCCTCAAGTAGCCCTAGGCACTGACTGTAGAAATGCACTTTCATTGAGAGGTGATGCCAAGCTTCTAAGAAAAAACTAGTGTCCGAAATACCAGCAAATATTTTTTCACCCAATCTTGATGACACTTGGTGGTGATGATTGGTACACAAATCCCACTTGGCTCACCAAATTTTGTTCTTCTAAGTTGAGGCGTTCGTCTACAGTAGCAGTTTTTATATTTAGGTTTCACTCTGTTCTCTCCTATATAGACAGATGAATTTGGAACTCTAAATCCAATATGGTTTATAGTAGCTCTTTAAAACTTGACAAAATGAAGGAGTTCTCAGTTTTCTCTCTATGATTTGTTTCCGCTTCAAGTAGTCCTAAGCAGAGACTGTGGAAAAGCACTTTCATTGAGAGGGGTTAAAAGCTTCCAAGAAATTACGAGTTTCCGAAAAACCAGCAAATATTATTTCAACCAATATTCATGATACTTGGTGGTACTGATAGGTACACAAATCCCACTTGGCTCACCAAATTTTGTTCGGCTCGGTTGAAGCGTTAGTCTACAGTAGCAGTTTTTATATTTAGGTTTCACTCTGTTCTCTGCTATATAGATAGATGAATTTGGATTCTAAATCCAACATGGTTTGTAGTAGCTCTTTGAAACTTGACAAAATAAAGGAGTTCTCAGTTTTGTCTCTATGGTTTGTTTCATCTTCAAGTAGCCCTAGTCACAGACGGTGGAAAAGCACTTTCATTGAGAGGGGTTGCCACGCTTCTAAGAAATAACGAGTTTCCGAAATACCAGCAAATATTTTCTCACCAAATCTTGATGATACTTGATGGTAATGATCAGTACACAAATCCCACTTGGATCACCAAATTTTGTTCTTCTAGGTTATAGCGTTCGTTTTCAGTAGCAGTTTTTATTTTTAGGTTTCACTCTGTTCTATCCTATATAGATAGATGAATTTGGAACTCTAAATCAAACATGGTTTGTAGTAGCTCTTTGAAACTTTACAAAATAAAGGAGTTCTCAGTTTTGTCTCAATGGTTTGTTTCCCTTCAAGTACCCCAAGGAACAGACTGTGGAAAAGCAATTTCATTGAGTGTGATTGCCAAGCTTCTAAGAAACAACGAGTTTCTGAAATACCAGCAAATATTTTTTCACCCATTTTTGATGATACTAGGTGGTAATGATCAGTACACAAATCCTATTTGGCTCACCAAATTTTGTTCTTCTAGGTTGAAGCGCTCGTTTACAGTAGCAGTTTTTATTTTTAGGTTTCCCTCTCTTCTCTCCTATATAGATAGATGAATTTGGAACTCTAAATCCAACATGGTTTGCTGTAGCTCTTTGAAACTTGACATAGTAAAGGAGTTCTCAGTTTTGTCTCTATGATTTGTTTCTGCTTCATGTAGCCCTAAGCAGAGACTGTGGAAAAGCACTCTCATTGAGAGGGGTTGCCAAGCTTCTAAGAAATAACGAGTTTCCGAAATACCAGCAAATATTTTTTCACCCAATGTTGATGATACTTGGTGGTAATGATCAGTACACAAATCCCACTTGGCTCACCAAATTTTGTTCTTCTAGGTTAAAGCGTTCATCTACCTTAGCACTTTTTATTTTTAGGTTTCCCTCTCTTCTCTCTTATATAGATAGATGAATTTGGAAGTCTAAGTCCAACATGGTTTGCAGTAGCTCTTGGAAACTTGACAAAATAAAGTAGTTCTCAGTTTTGTCTTCATGTTTTGTTTCCTCTTCAAGTAGTCCTAGGCACAGACTGTGTTAAAGCATTTTCATTGAGAGGGGGTGCCAAGCTTCTAAGAAAAAAACGAGTGTCCGAAATACCAGCAAATATTTTTTCACCCAATCTTGATGATACTTGGTGGTGATGATCGGTACACAAATCCCACTTGGCTCAACAAATTTTGTTCTTCTAAGTTGAAGCGTTCGTCTACAGTAGCAGTTTTTATATTTAGGTTTCACTCTGTTCTCTCCTATATAGACAGATGAATTTGAAACTCTAAATCCAATATGGTTTATAGTAGCTCTTTAAAACTTGACAAAATGAAGGAGTTCTCAGTTTTGTCTCTATGATTTGTTTCCGCTTCAAGTAGTCCTAAGCAGAGACTGTGGAAAAGCACATTCATTGAGAGGGGTTACCAAGCTTCCAAGAAATTACGAGTTGTCGAAATACCAGCAAATATTATTTCAACCAATATTCATGATACTTGGTGGTATTGATAGTTACACAAATCCCACTTGGCTCACCAAATTTTGTTCTGCTCGATTGAAGCGTTAGTCTACAGTAGCAGTTTTTATATTTAGGATTCACTCTGTTCTCTCCTATATAGATAGATGAATTTGGAACTCTAAATCCAACATGGTTTGTAGTAGCTCTTTGAAACTTGACAAAATAAAGGAGTTCTCAGTTTTATCTCTATGGTTTGGTTCCTCTTCAAGTAGCCCTAGGCACAGACGGTGGTAAAGCACTTGCATTGAGAGGGGTTGCCAAGCTTCTAAGAAATAACGACTTTCTGAAATACCAGCAAATATTTTTTCACCCAATGTTGATGATACTTGGTGGTAATGATCAGTACACAAATCCCACTTGGCTCACCAAATTTTGTTCTTCTATGTTGAAGCGTTCGTCTACCTTAGCAGTTTTTATATTTAGGTTTCCCTCTGTTCTCCCCTATATACATAGATGAATTTGAAACTCTAAATCCAACATGGTTTGTAGTAGCTTTTTGAAACTTGACAAAATAAAGGAGTTCTCAGTTTTATCTCTATGGTTTGGTTCCTCTTCAAGTAGCCCTAGGCACAGACGGTGGTAAAGCACTTGCATTGAGAGGGGATGCCAAGCTTCTAAGAAATAACGAGTTTCCAAAATACCAGCAAATATTTTTTCACCCAATGTAGATGATACTTGGTCCTAATGATCAGTACACAAATCCCACTTGGCTCACCAAATTTTATTCTTCTAGGTTGAAGCGTTCGTCTACCTTAGCAGTTTTTATATTTAGGTTTCCCTCTGTTCTCTCCTATGTAGATAGATGAATTTGGAACTCTAAATCCAACATGGTTTGTAGTAGCCCTTTGAAACTTGACAAAATAAAGGAGTTCTCAGTTTTGTCTCTATGATTTGTTTCCGCTTCAATAAGCCCTAAGCAGGGACTGTGGAAATCACTTTCATTGAGAGGGGTTGCCAAGCTTCCAAAAAATTACGAGTTTCCGAAATACCAGCAAATATTTTTTCACCCAAGATTCATGATACTTGGTGGTATTGATAGGTACACAAATCCCACTTGGCTCACCAAATTTTGTTCTCCTCGGTTGAAGCGTTCGTTTTCAGTAGCAGTTTTTATTTTTAGGTTTAACTCTGTTCTATCCTATATAGACAGATGAATTTGGAACTCTAAATCCAATATTGTTTGTAGTAGCTCTTTGAAACTTGACAAAATAAAGGAGTCCTCGTTTTTGTCTCTATGATTTGTTTCCGCTTCAAGTAGCCCTAAGCAGAGACTGTGGAAAAGCACTTTCATTGAGAGGGGTTACCAAGCTTCCAAGAAATTACGAGTTTCCGAAATACCAGCAAATATTATTTCAACCAATATTCATGATACTTGGTGGTATTGATAGGTACACAAATCCCACTTGGCTCACCAAATTTCGTTCTGCTCGGTTGAAGCATTAGTCTACGGTAGCACTTGTTATATTTAGGTTTCCCTCTGTTCTCTCCTATATAGATAGATGAATTTGGAACTCTAAATCCAACATGGTTTGTAGTAGCTCTTTGAAACTTGACAAAATAAAGGAGTTCTCAGTTTTATCTCTATGGTTTGGTTCCTCTTCAAGTAGCCCTAGGCACAGACGGTGGTAAAGCACTTGCATTGAGAGAGGTTGCCCTGCTTCTAAGAAATAACGAGTTTCCGAAATACCAGCAAATATTTTTTCACCCAATGTTGATGATACTTGGTGGTAATGATCAGTACACAAATCCCACTTGGCTCCCCAAATTTTGTTCTTCTAGGTTGAAGCGTTCGTTACTGTAGCAGTTTTTATATTTAGGTTTCCCTCTGTTCTCTCCTATATAGATAGATGAATTTGGAACTCTAAATCCAACATGGTTTGCAGTAGCTCTTTGTAACTTGACAAAATATAGTAGTTCTCAGTTTTGTCTCTATGTTTTGTTTCCTCTTCAAGTAGACATAGGCACAGACTGTGGAAAAGCACTTTCATTGAGATGGGTTGCCAATCTTCTAAGAGATAATGAGTTTACGAAATACCAGCAAATATTTTTTTACCGAATCTTGATGATACTTGTTGGTAATGATCAGTACTCAAATCCCACTTGGCTCACCAAATTTTTTTCTTCTAGTTTGAAGCGTTCGTCTACTGTAGCAGTTTTTATATTGAGGTTTCCCTCTGTTCTCTCCTATATAGACAGATGAATTTGGAACTCTAAATCCAATATGGTTTATAGTAGCTCTTTAAAACTTGACAAAATGAAGGAGTTCTCAGTTTTTTCTCTATGATTTGTTTCCGCTTCAAGAAGCCCTAAGCAGGGACTGTGGAAAAGCACTTTCATTGAGAGGGGTTGCCAAGCTTCCAAGAAATTACGAGTTTCCAAAATACCAGCAAATATTATTTCAACCAATATTCATGATACTTGGTGATATTGATAGGTACACAAATCCCACTTGGCTCACCAAATTTTCTTCTGCTCTGTTGAAGCGTTAGTCTACAGTAGCAGTTTTTATATTTAGGATTCACTCTGTTCTCTCCTATATAGATAGATGAATTTGGAACTCTAAATCCAACATGGTTTGTAGTAGCTCTTTGAAACTTGACAAAATAAAGGAGTTCTCAGTTTTATCTCTATGGTTTGGTTCCTCTTCAAGTGGCCCTAGACACAGACGGTGGTAAAGCACTTGCATTGAGAGGGGTTGCCAAGCTTCTAAGAAATAACGAGTTTCCGAAATACCAGCAAATATTTTTTCACCCAATGTTGATGATACTTGGTGGTACTGATAGGTACACAAATCCCACTTGGCTCACCAAATTTTGTTCGGCTCGGTTGAAGCGTTAGTCTACAGTAGCATTTTTTATATTTAGGTTTCACTCTGTTCTCTGCTATATAGATAGATGAATTTGGATTCTAAATCCAACATGGTTTGTAGTAGCTCTTTGAAACTTGACAAAATAAAGGAGTTCTCAGTTTTGTCTCTATGGTTTGTTTCATCTTCAAGTAGCCCTAGTCACAGACGGTGGAAAAGCACTTTCATTGAGAGGGGTTGCCACGCTTCTAAGAAAAAACTAGTGTCCGAAATACCAGCAAATATTTTTTCACCCAATCTTGATGACACTTGATGGTAATGATCAGTACACAAATCCCACTTGGATCACCAAATTTTGGTTATAGCGTTCTAGGTTATAGCGTTCGTTTTCAGTAGCAGTTTTTATTTTTAGGTTTCACTCTGTTCTATCCTATATAGATAGATGAATTTGGAACTCTAAATCAAACATGGTTTGTAGTAGCTCTTTGAAACTTGACAAAATAAAGGAGTTCTCAGTTTTGTCTCAATAGTTTGTTTCCCTTCAAGTACCCCAAGGAACAGACTGTGGAAAAGCAATTTCATTGAGTGTGATTGCCAAGCTCTAAGAAACAACGAGTTTCTGAAATACCAGCAAATATTTTTTCACCCATTTTTGATGATACTAGGTGGTAATGATCAGTACACAAATCCTATTTGGCTCACCAAATTTTGTTCTTCTAGGTTGAAGCGCTCGTTTACAGTAGCAGTTTTTATTTTTAGGTTTCCCTCTCTTCTCTCCTATATAGATAGATGAATTTGGAACTCTAAATCCAACATGGTTTGCTGTAGCTCTTTGAAACTTGACATAGTAAAGGAGTTCTCAGTTTTGTCTCTATGATTTGTTTCTGCTTCATGTAGCCCTAAGCAGAGACTGTGGAAAAGCACTCTCATTGAGAGGGGTTGCCAAGCTTCTAAGAAATAACGAGTTTCCGAAATACCAGCAAATATTTTTTCACCCAATGTTGATGATACTTGGTGGTAATGATCATTACACAAATCCCACTTGGCTCACCAAATTTTGTTCTTCTAGGTTAAAGCGTTCATCTACCTTAGCACTTTTTATTTTTAGGTTTCCCTCTCTTCTCTCCTATATAGATAGATGAATTTGGAAGTCTAAGTCCAACATGGTTTGCAGTAGCTCTTGGAAACTTGACAAAATAAAGTAGTTCTCAGTTTTGTCTTCATGTTTTGTTTCCTCTTCAAGTAGTCCTAGGCACAGACTGTGTTAAAGCATTTTCATTGAGAGGGGGTGCCAAGCTTCTAAGAAAAAAACGAGTGTCCGAAATACCAGCAAATATTTTTTCACCCAATCTTGATGATATTTGGTGGTGATGATCGGTACACAAATCCCACTTGGCTCAACAAATTTTGTTCTTCTAAGTTGAAGCGTTCGTCTACAGTAGCAGTTTTTATATTTAGGTTTCACTGTGTTCTCTCCTATATAGACAGATGAATTTGAAACTCTAAATCCAATATGGTTTATAGTAGCTCTTTAAAACTTGACAAAATGAAGGAGTTCTCAGTTTTGTCTCTATGATTTGTTTCCGCTTCAAGTAGTCCTAAGCAGAGACTGTGGAAAAGCACATTCATTGAGAGGGGTTACCAAGCTTCCAAGAAATTACGAGTTTCCGAAATACCAGCAAATATTATTTCAACCAATATTCATGATACTTGGTGGTATTGATAGTTACACAAATCCCACTTGGCTCACCAAATTTTGTTCTGCTCGATTGAAGCGTTAGTCTACAGTAGCAGTTTTTATATTTAGGATTCACTCTGTTCTCTCCTATATAGATAGATGAATTTGGAACTCTAAATCCAACATGGTTTGTAGTAGCTCTTTGAAACTTGACAAAATAAAGGAGTTCTCAGTTTTATCTCTATGGTTTGGTTCCTCTTCAAGTAGCCCTAGGCACAGACGGTGGTAAAGCACTTGCATTGAGAGGGGTTGCCAAGCTTCTAAGAAATAACGACTTTCTGAAATACCAGCAAATATTTTTTCACCCAATGTTGATGATACTTGGTGGTAATGATCAGTACACAAATCCCACTTGGCTCACCAAATTTTGTTCTTCTATGTTGAAGCGTTCGTCTACCTTAGCAGTTTTTATATTTAGGTTTCCCTCTGTTCTCCCATATATAGATAGATGAATTTGAAACTCTAAATCCAACATGGTTTGTAGTAGCTTTTTGAAACTTGACAAAATAAAGGAGTTCTCAGTTTTATCTCTATGGTTTGGTTCCTCTTCAAGTAGCCCTAGGCACAGACGGTGGTAAAGCACTTGCATTGAGAGGGGATGCCAAGCTTCTAAGAAATAACGAGTTTCCAAAATACCAGCAAATATTTTTTCACCCAATGTAGATGATACTTGGTCGTAATGATCAGTACACAAATCCCACTTGGCTCACCAAATTTTATTCTTCTAGGTTGAAGCGTTCGTCTACCTTAGCAGTTTTTATATTTAGGTTTCCCTCCGTTCTCTCCTATGTAGATAGATGAATTTGGAACTCTAAATCCAACATGGTTTGTAGTAGCCCTTTGAAACTTGACAAAATAAAGGAGTTCTCAGTTTTGTCTCTATGATTTGTTTCCGCTTCAATAAGCCCTAAGCAGGGACTGTGGAAATCACTTTCATTGAGAGGGGTTGCCAAGCTTCCAAAAAATTACGAGTTTCCGAAATACCAGCAAATATTTTTTCACCCAATATTCATGATACTTGGTGGTATTGATAGGTACACAAATCCCACTTGGCTCACCAAATTTTGTTCTCCTCGGTTGAAGCGTTCGTTTTCAGTAGCAGTTTTTATTTTTAGGTTTCACTCTGTTCTATCCTATATAGACAGATGAATTTGGAACTCTAAATCCAATATTGTTTGTAGTAGCTCTTTGAAACTTGACAAAATAAAGGAGTCCTCGTTTTTGTCTCTATGATTTGTTTCCGCTTCAAGTAGCCCTAAGCAGAGACTGTGGAAAAGCACTTTCATTGAGAGGGGTTACCAAGCTTCCAAGAAATTACGAGTTTCCGAAATACCAGCAAATATTATTTCAACCAATATTCATGATACTTGGTGGTATTGATAGGTACACAAATCCCACTTGGCTCACCAAATTTCGTTCTGGTCGGTTGAAGCGTTAGTCTACAGTAGCACTTTTTATATTTAGGTTTCCCTCTGTTCTCTCCTATATAGATAGATGAATTTGGAACTCTAAATCCAACATGGTTTGTAGTAGCTCTTTGAAACTTGACAAAATAAAGGAGTTCTCAGTTTTATCTCTATGGTTTGGTTCCTCTTCAAGTAGCCCTAGGCACAGACGGTGGTAAAGCACTTGCATTGAGAGGGGTTGCCAAGCTTCTAAGAAATAACGAGTTTCCGAAATACCAGCAAATATTTTTTCACCCAATGTTGATGATACTTGGTGGTAATGATCAGTACACAAATCCCACTTGGCTCACCAAATTTTGTTCTTCTAGGTTGAAGCGTTCGTCTACTGTAGGAGTTTATATATTTAGGTTTCCCTCTGTTCTCTCCTATATAGATAGATGAATATGGAACTCTAAATGCAACATGGTTTGCAGTAGCTCTTTGAAACTTGACTAAATATAGTAGTTCTCAATTTTGTCTCTATGTTTTGTTTCCTCTTCAAGTAGACCTAGGTACAGACTGTGTTAAAGCAGTTTCATTGAGAGGGTTTGCCAATCTTCTAAGAAATAACGAGTTTCCAAAATACCAGCAATTATTTCTTCACCCAATGTTGATGATACTTGGTGGTAATGATCAGTACACAAATCCCACTTGGCTCACCAAACTTTGTTCTTCTAGGTTGAATCTTTCGTCAAGAGTAGCAGTATTTATGTTTAGGTTTCACTCTGTTCTCTCCTATATAGACAGATGAATTTGGAACTCTAAATCCAATATGGTTTATAGTAGCTCTTTAAAACTTTACAAAATGAAGGAGTTCTCAGTTTTGTCTCTATGATTTGTTTCTGCTACATGTAGCCCTAAGCAGAGACTGTGGAAAGGCACTCTCATTGAGAGGGGTTGCCAAGCTTCTAAGAAATATGAGTGTCCGAAATACCAGCAAATATTTTTTCACCCAATTTTGATGATACTAGGTGGTAATGATCAGTACACAAATCCTATTTGGCTCACCAAATTTTGTTCTTCTAGGTTGAAGCGCTCGTTTACAGTAGCAGTTTTTATTTTTAGGTTTCCCTCTGTTCTCTCCTATATAGATAGATGAATTTGGAACTCTAAATCCAACATGGTTTGCTGTAGCTCTTTGAAACTTGACAAAGTAAAGGAGTTCTCAGTTTTGTCTCTATGATTTGTTTCTGCTTCATGTAGCCCTAAGCAGAGACTGTGGAAAAGCACTCCCATTGAGAGGGGTTGCCAAGCTTCTAAGAAATAACGAGTTTCCGAAATACCAGCAAATATTTTTTCACCCAATGTTGATGATACTTGGTGGTAATGATCAGTACACAAATCCCACTTGGCTCACCAAATTTTGTTCTTCTAGGTTAAAGCGTTCATCTACCTTAGCACTTTTTATATTTAGGTTTCCCTCTGTTCTCTCCTATATAGATAGATGAATTTGGAAGTCTAAATCCAACATGGTTTGCAGTAGATCTTGGAAACTTGACAAAATAAAGTAGTTCTCAGTTTTGTCTCCATGTTTTGTTTCCTCTTCAAGTAGTCCTAGGCACTGACTGTGGAAAAGCATTTTCATTGAGAGGGGTTGCCAAGCTTCTAAGAAATAACGAGTTTCCGAAATACCAGCAAATATTTTTTTATCCGAATCTTGATGATACTTGTTGGTAATGATCAGTACTCAAATCCCACTTGGCTCACCATATTTTGTTTTTCTAGGTTGAAGCGTTCGTTTACAGTAGCAGTTTTTGTATTTAGGTTTCACTCTGTTCTCTCCTATATAGACAGATGAATTTGGAACTCTAAATCCAATATTGTTTGTAGTAGCTCTTTGAAACTTGACAAAATAAAGGAGTCCTCGTTTTTGTCTCTATGATTTGTTTTCGCTTCAAGTAGCCCTAAGCAGAGACTGTGGAAAAGCACTTTCATTGAGAGGGGTTACCAAGCTTCCAAGAAATTACGAGTTTCCGAAATACCAGCAAATATTATTTCAACCAATATTCATGATACTTGGTGGTATTGATATGTACACAAATCCCACTTGGCTCACCAAATTTCGTTGTGCTCAGTTGAAGCGTTAGTCTACAGTAGCACTTTTTATATTTAGGTTTCCCTCTGTTCTCTCCTATATAGATAGATGAATTTGGAACTCTAAATCCATCATGGTTTGTAGTAGCTCTTTAAACTTGACAAAATAAAGGAGTACTCAGTTTTATCTCTATGGTTTGGTTCCTCTTCAAGTAGCCCTAGGCACAGACGGTGGTAAAGCACTTGCATTGAGAGGGGTTGCCAAGCTTCTAAGAAATAACAAGTTTCCGAAATACCAGCAAATATTTTTTCACCCAATGTTGATGATACTTGGTGGTAATGATCAGTACACAAATCCCACTTGGCTCACCAAATTTTGTTCTTCTAGGTTCAAGCGTTCGTCTACAGTAGCAGTTTTTAGGTTTAGGATTCACTCTGTTCTCTGCTATATAGATAGATGAATTTGGAACTCTAAATCCAACATAGTTTGTAGTAGCTCTTTGAAACTTGACAAAATAAAGTAGATCTCAGTTTTGTCTCTATGGTTTGTTTCCTCTTCAATAGTCCTAGGCACAGACGGTGGAAAAGCACTATCATTGAGAGGGGTTGCCAAACTTCTTAGAAATAACGAGTTTCCGAAATACAAGCAATATTTTTTCACCGAATCTTGATGATACTTGGTGGTAAATGTCAGTACCCAAATCCCACTTGGCTCACCAAATTTTGTTCTTCTAGGTTGAAGCGTTCGTTTACAGTTGCAGTTTTTATTTTTCGGTTTCACTCTGTTCTCTCGTCTATAGATAGATGAATTTGGAACTCTAAATCCAACATGGTTTGTAGTAGCTTTTTGAAACGTGACAAAATACAAGAATTCTAAATTTTGTCTCTATGGATTGTTTCCTCTTCAGATAGCCCTAGGCACTGACTGTGGAAAAGCACTTTCATTGAGAAGTGTTGCCAAGCTTCCAAGAAATTACGAGTTTCTGAAATACCAGCAAATATCTTTTCACCCAGTATTCATGATACTTGGTGGTATTGATCGGTACACAAATCCCAATTGGCTCACCAAATTTTGTTCTGGTAGGTTGAAGCGTTCGTCTACAGTCGCAGTTTTTATATTTAGGTTTCACTCTGTTCTCTGCTATATAGATAGATGAATTTGGAACTCTAAATCCAACATGGTTTGTAGTAGCTCTTTGAAACTTGACAAAATAAAGGAGTGCTCAGTTTTGTCTCTATGGTTTGTTTCCTCTTCAATAGCCCTAGGCACAGACGGTGGAAAAGCACTTTCATTGAGAGGGGTTGCCAAGCTTCTAAGAAATAACGAGTTTCCGAAACACCAGCAAATATTTTTTTTACCGAATCTTGATGATTCTTGGTGGTAAATGTCAGTACTCAAATCCCACTTGGCTCACCAAATTTTGTTCTTCTAGGTTGAAGCGTTCGTTTACTGTAGCAGTTTTTATTTTTAGGTTTCACTCTGTTCTCTCCTCTATAGATAGATGAATTTGGAACTCTAAATCCAACATGGATTGTAGTAGCTTTTTGAACCGTGACAAAATACAAGAGTTCTAAGTTTTGTCTCTATGGATTGTTTCCTCTTCAAGTAGACCTAGGCACTGACTGTGGAAAAGCACTTTTATTGAGAGGGGTTGCCAAGCTTCCAAGAAATTACGAGTTTCCGAAATACCAGCAAATATCTTTTCATCCAGTATTCATGATACTTGGTGGTAATGATTGGAAGACAAATCCCACTTGACTCACCAAATTTTGTTCTTCTAGATTGGTGCGTTCGTTTACAGTAGCAGTTTTTATTTTTAGGTTTCACTCTGTTCTCTCCTATATAGATAGATGAATTTGGAACTCTAAATCCAACATGGTTTGTAGTAGCTCTTGAAACTTGAAAAAATAAAGGAGTTGTCAGTTTTGTCCCATGGTTTGTTTCCTCTTCAAGTAGCCCTAGTCACAGACTGTGGAAAAGCACTTTCATTGAGAGGGGTTGCCAAGCTTCTAAGAAATAACTAGTTTTCGAAATACCAACAAATTTTTTTCACCCAATCTTGATGATACTTAGTGGTGATTATCAGTACACAAATCCCACTTGGCTCACCAAATTTTTTCCTTCTAGGTTGAAGCGTTCGTCTATAGTAGCAATTTTTATATTTAAGTTTCACTCTGTTCTCTCCTACATAGATAGATGAATTTGGAACTCTAAATCCAACATGGTTTGTAGTAGCTCTTTGAAACTTGACAAAATAAAGGAGTTCTCAGTTTTGTCTCTATGGTTTGTTTCCTCTTCAATATCCCTAGGCACAGACGGTGGAAAAGCACTTTCATTGAGAGGGGTTGCCAAGCTTCTAAGAAATAACGATATTCCGAAACACCAGCAAATATTTTTTCACCGAATCTTGATGATACTTGGTGGTAAATGTTAGTACCCAAATCCCACTTGGCTCAACAAATTTTGTTCTTCTAGGTTGAAGCGTTCGTTTACAGTAGCAGTTTTTATTTTTAGGTTTCACTCTGTTATCTCCTATATAGATAGATGAATTTGGAACTCTAAATCCAACATGGTTTGTAGTAGCTCTTTGAAACTTGACAAAATAAAGGAGTTCTCAATTTTGTCTCCATGGTTTGTTTCCTCTTCAAGTAGCCCTAGGCACAGACTGTGGAAAAGCACTTTCATTGAGAGGGGTTGCCAAGCTCTAAGAAATAATGAGTTTTCGAAATACCAACAAATATTTTTTCACCCAATCTTGATGATACTTGGTGGTGATGATCAGTACACAAATCCCACTTGGCTCACCAAATTTTTTTCTTCTAGGTTGAAGCGTTCGAATACAGTAGCATTTTTATATTTAAGTTTCACTCTGTTCTCTCCTATATAGATAGATGAATTTGGAACTCTAAATCCAACATGGTTTGTAGTAGCTCTTTGAAACTTGACAAAATAAAGGAGTTCTCAGTTTTGTCTCTATGATTTGTTTCCGCTTCAAGTAGCCCTAAGCAGTGACTTTGGAAAAGCACTTTCATTGAGAGGGGTTGCCAAGCTTCTAAGAAATAACGAGTTTCCGAAATACCAGCAAATATTTTTTCACCAAATCTTGATGATACTTGGTGGTGATGATCAGTAAACAAATCCCAATAGCTCACCAAATTTTGTTCTTCTAGGTTGAACCGTTCGTCTACAGTAGCAATTTTTATATTTAGGATTCACTCTGTCTCTCTTATATAGATAGATGAATTTGGAACTCTAAATTCAACATGGTTTGTAGTAGCTCTTTGAAACTTGACAAAATAAAGGAGATCTCAGTTTTGTCTCTATGATTTTTTTCCGCTTCAAGTAGCCCTAAGCAGTGACTGTGGAAAAGCACTCTCATTGAGAGGGGTGGCAAAGCTTCTAAGAAATAACGAGTTTCCGAAATAGCAGCAAATTTTTTTTAACCCAATCTTGATTATACTTGTGTTAATGACCAGTAAACAAATCCCACTTGGCTCACCAAATTTTGTTCTTCTAGGTTGAAGCGTTCGTTTACAGTAGCAGTTTTTATTTTTAGGTTTCACTCTGTTCTCTCCTATATAGATAGATGAATTTGGAACTCTAAATCCAACATGGTTTGTAGTAGCTCCTTGAAACTTGACAAAATAAAGCAGTTCTCAGTTTTGTCTCCATGGTTTGTTTCCGCTTCAGGTAGCCCTAGGCACAGACTGTGGAAAAGCACTCTCATTGAGAGGGGCTGCCAAGCTTCTAAGAAATAACGAGTTTTCGAAATACCAACAAATATTTTTTCACCCAAACTTGATGATACTTGGTGGTGATCATCAGTACACAAATCCCACTTGGCTCACCAAATTTTTTTCTTCTAGGTTGAAGCATTCGTCTACAGTAGCAATTTTTATATTTAAGTTTCACTCTGTTCTCTCCTATATACATAGATGAATTTGGAACTCTAAATCCAACATGGTTTGTAGTAGCTCTTTGAAACTTGACAAAATAAAGGAGTTCTCAGTTTTGTCTCTATGATTTTTTTCCGCTTCAAGTTGCCCTAAGCAGTGACTGTGGAAAAGCAATTTGATTGAGAGGGGTTGCCTAGCTTCTAAGAAATAACGAGTTTCCGAAATACCAGCAAATATTTTTTCACCCAATCTTGATGATACTTGGTGGTGATGATCAGTACACAAATCCCAATACCTCCCCAAATTTTGTTCTTCTAGGTTGAACCGTTCTTCTACAGTAGCAATTTTTATATTTAGGTTTCACTCTGTCTCTCTTATATAGATAGATGAATTTGGAAATCTAAATCCAACATGGTTTGTAGTAGCTCTTTGAAACTTGACAAAATAAAGGAGATCTCCGTTTTGCCTCTATGATTTTATTCCGCTTCAATAGCCCTAAGCAGTGACTGTGGAAAACCACTGTCATTGAGAGGGGTGGCCAAGCTTCTAAGAAATAACGAGTTTCCGAAATAGCAGCAAATATTTTTTCACCCAATCTTGATGATACTTGGTGGTAATGATCAGTACACAAATCCCACTTGGCTCACCAAATTTTGTTCTTCTAGGTTCAAGCGTTCGTCTACAGTAGCAGTTTTTAGGTTTAGGTTTCACTCTGTTCTCTGCTATATAGATAGATGAATTTGGAACTCTAAATCCAACATGGTTTGTAGTAGCTCTTTGAAACTTGACAAAATAAAGTAGATCTCAGTTTTGTCTCTATGGTTTGTTTCCTCTTCAATAGTCCTAGGCACAGACGGTGGAAAAGCACTATCATTGAGAGGGGTTGCCAAACTTCTTAGAAATAACGAGTTTCCGAAACACCAGCAAATATTTTTTTTTACCGAATCTTGATGATTCTTGGTGGTAAATGTCAGTACTCAAATCCCACTTGGCTCACCAAATTTTGTTCTTCTAGGTTGAAGCGTTCGTTTACTGTAGCAGTTTTTATTTTTAGGTTTCACTCTGTTCTCTCCTATATAGATAGATGAATTTGGAACTCTAAATCCAACATGGTTTGTAGTAGCTCTTGAAACTTGACAAAATAAAGGAGTTGTCAGTTTTGTCTCCATGGTTTGTTTCCTCTTCAAGTAGCCCTAGTCACAGACTGTGGAAAAGCACTTTCATTGAGAGGGGTTGCCAAGCTTCTAAGAAATAACTAGTTTTCGAAATACCAACAAATATTTTTTCACCCAATCTTGATGATACTTAGTGGTGATTATCAGTACACAAATCCCACTTGGCTCACCAAATTTTTTCCTTCTAGGTTGAAGCGTTCGTCTACAGTAGCAATTTTTATATTTAAGTTTCACTCTGTTCTCTCCTACATAGATAGATGATTTTGGAACTCTAAATCCTACATGGTTTGTAATAGCTCTTTGAAACTTGACAAAATAAAGGAGTTCTCAGTTTTGTCTCTATGGTTTGTTTCCTCTTCAATATCCCTAGGCACAGACGGTGGAAAAGCACTTTCATTGAGAGGGGTTGCCAAGCTTCTAAGAAATAACGATATTCCGAAACACCAGCAAATATTTTTTCACCGAATCTTGATGATACTTGGTGGTAAATGTTAGTACCCAAATCCCACTTGGCTCACCAAATTTTGTTCTTCTAGGTTGAAGCGTTCGTTTACAGTAGCAGTTTTTATTTTTAGGTTTCACTCTGTTATCTCCTATATAGATAGATGAATTTGGAACTCTAAATCCAACATGGTTTGTAGTAGCTTTTGAAACTTGACAAAATAAAGGAGTTCTCAATTTTGTCTCCATGGTTTGTTTCCTCTTCAAGTAGCCCTAGGCACAGACTGTGGAAAAGCACTTTCATTGAGAGGGGTTGCCAAGCTTCTAAGAAATAATGAGTTTTCGAAATACCAACAAATATTTTTTCACCCAATCTTGATGATAATTGGTGTTGATGATCAGTACACAAATCCCACTTGGCTCACCAAATTTTTTTCTTCTAGGTTGAAGCGTTCGAATACAGTAGCATTTTTATATTTAAGTTTCACTCTGTTCTCTCCTATATAGATAGATGAATTTGGAACTGTAAATCTAACATGGTTTGTAGTAGCTCTTTGAAACTTGACAAAATAAAGGAGTTCTCAGTTTTGTCTCTCTGATTTGTTTCCGCTTCAAGTAGCCCTAAGCAGTGACTGTGGAAAAGCACTTTCATTGAGAGGGGTTGCCAAGCTTCTAAGAAATAACGAGTTTCCGAAATACCAGCAAATATTTTTTCACCCAATCTTGATGATACTTGGTGGTGATAATCAGTAAACAAATCCCAATAGCTCAGCAAATTTGTTCTTCTAGGTTGAACCGTTCGTCTACAGTAGCAATTTTTATATTTAGGATTCACTCTGTCTCTCTTATATAGATAGATGAATTTGGAACTCTAAATTCAACATGGTTTGTAGTAGCTCTTTGAAACTTGACAAAATAAAGGAGATCTCAGTTTTGTCTCTATGATTTTTTTCCGCTTCAAGTAGCCCTAAGCAGTGACTGTGGAAAAGCACTCTCATTGAGAGGGGTGGCAAAGCTTCTAAGAAATAATGAGTTTCCGAAATAGCAGCAAATATTTTTTTAACCCAATCTTGATTATACTTGTGTTAATGATCAGTAAACAAATCCCACTTGGCTCACCAAATTTTGTTCTTCTAGGTTGAAGCGTTCGTCTACAGTAGCAGTTTTTATGTTTAGGTTTCACTCTGTTCTCTGCTCTATAGATAGATGAATTTGGAACTCTAAATCCAACATGGTTTGTAGGGTATCTTTGAAACTTGACAAAATAAAGGAGTTCTCAGTTTTGTCTCTATGGTTTGTTTCCTGTTCAAGTAGCCATAGGCACAGACGGTGGAACGGCACTTCATTGAGAGGGGTTGCCAAGCTTCCAAGAAATTACGAGTTTCCGAAATAGCAGCAAATATTTTTTCACCCAATATTGATGATACTTGGTGGTAATGATCAGTACACAAATCCCACTTGACTCACCAAATTTTGTTTTTCTAGGATGATGCGTTCGTTTTCAGTAGCAGTATTTATTTTTAGGTTTCACTCTGTTCTCTCCTATATAGATAGATGAATTTGGAACTCTAAATCCAACATGGTTTGTAGTAGCTCTTTGAAACTTGACAAAATAAAGGAATTCTCAGTTTTGTCTCCATGGTTTGTTTCCTCTTCAAGTAGCCCTTGCACAGACTGTGGAAAACCACTTTCATTGAGAGGGGTTGCCAAGCTTCCAAGAAAATACGAGTTTCCGAAATGCCAGCAAATATTTTTTCACCCAATCGTAATGATGTGTGGTGGTAATTACAAGTCCACAAATCCCACTTGGCTCACCAATATTGTTCTTCTAGGTTGAAGCGTTCGTTTACAGTAGCAGTTTTCATTTTAGGTTGCACTCTGTTCTCTAATGTATTGATAGATGAATTTGGAACTCTAAATCCAACATGGTTTGTAGTAGCTCTTTGAAAGTTGACAAAATAAAGGAGTTCTCAGTTTTGTCTCTATGGTTTGTTTCCTCTTCAAGTCGCCCTAGGCACAGACTGTGGAAAAGCACTTTCATTGAGAGGGGTTTCCAAGCTTCCAAGAAAATACGAGTTTCCGAAATACCAGCAAAAATTTTTTCACCCAATGTTCATCATACGTTGTAGTAATGACAAGTACACAAGTCCCATTTGGATCACCAAATTTTGTACTTCTATGTTGAAGCGTTCGTTTACAGTAGCAGTTTTAACTTTTATGTTTTACTCTGTTCTCTCGCCATATAGATAGATGAATTTGGAACTCTAAATCCAACATTGTTTGTAGTAGCTTTTTGAAACTTGAGAAAATAAAGGAGTTCTCAGTTTTGTATCTAGGGTTTGTTTGCTCTTCAAGTAGCCCTAGGCACAGAGTGTGGAAAAGCACTTTCATTGAGAGGGGTTGTCAGGCTTCTAAGAAATAACGAGTTTCCGAAATACCAGCACATATTTTTTCACCCAATATCAATGATACTTGGTGGTAATAATCTGCACACAAATCCCACTTGGCTCAACAAATTTTGTTCTTCTGTGTTGAATCGTTCGTCTACAGAAGCAGTTTTTATATTTAGGTTTCACTCTGTTCTCTCCTATATACATAGATAAATTTGGAACTCTAAATTCAACATGGTGTGTAATAGCTCTTTGAAAGTTGAAAAAATAAAGGAGTTCTCAGTTTTGTCTCTAGGTTTGTTTCCTCTTCAAGTAGCGCTAGGCACAGACTGTGGAAAATCACTTTCATTGAAAGTGGTTGCCAAGCTTTTAAGAAATAACGAGTTTCCAAAACACCAGCAAATATTTTTTCACCCAATCTTAATGATACTTGGTGGTAATGATTGGTACACAAATCCCACTTGGCTCACCAAATTTTCTTCCTCTAGGTTGATGCGTTCGTTTAGAGTAGCAGTTTTTATTTTTAGGTTTCACTCTGTTCTCTCCTATATACATAGATGAATTGGGAACTCTACATCCAACATGGTTTGTAGTAGCTCTTTGAAACTTGAAAAAATAAAGGAGTTCTCAGTTTTTGTCTCTATGGTTTGTTTCCTCTTCATGTAGCCATTGGCACAGACGGTGGAAAACCACTTTCATTGAGAGGTGTTGCCAAGCTTCTAAGAAATAACGAGTTTCCGAAATACCAGCAAATATTTTTTCATCCAATGTTGATGATGCTCTGTGGTAATGATCAGTACACAAATCCCACTTGGCTCACCAAATTTTGTTCTTCTACGTTGAAGCGTTCGTCTACTGTAGCAGTTTTTTATATTTAGGTTTCCCTCTGTTCTCTCCTATATAGATAGAGGAATTTGGAACTCTAAATCCAACATGGTTTGCAGTAGCTCTTTGAAACTTGACCAAATAACGTTGTTCTCAGTTTTGTCTCTGTGGTTTGTTTCCTCTTCAAGTAGTCCTAGGCACAGACTGTGGAAAAGCACTTTCATTGAGAGGGGTTGCCAAGCTTCTAAGAAATAACGAGTTTCTGAAATACCAGCAAATATTTTTTAACCGAATCTTGATGATGCTTCGTGGTAATGATCAGTACACAAATCCCACTTGGCTCACCAAATTTTGTTCTTCTAGGTTGAAGCGTTCATTTACAGTAGCAGTTTTTATTTTTAGGTTTCACTCTGTTCTCTGCTATATAGATAGATGAATTTGGAAATCTAAATCCAACATGGTTTGTAGTAGTTCATTGAAACTTGACAAAATAAAGGAGTTCTCAGTTTTGTCTCAATGGTTTGTTACCTCTTCAAGTACCCCTAGGAACAGACTGTGGAAAAGCACTTTTATTGAGTGGGATTGCCAAGCTTCTAAGAAATAACGAGTTTCCGAAATACCAGAAAATATTTTTTCACGCAATCTTGATGACACTTGGTGGTAATTATCAGTACACAAATCTCACTTGGCTCACCAAATTTTGCTCTTCAAGGTTGAAGCGTTCATCTACAGTAGCAGTTTTATATTTAGGTTTCACTCTGTTATCTCCTATATAGATAGATGAATTTGGAACTCTAAATCCAACATGGTTTGTAGTAGCTCTTTGAAACTTGACAAAATAAAGGAGTTCTCAGTTTTGTCTCCATGGTTTGTTTCCTCTTCAAGTAGCCCTAGGCACAGACTGTGGAAAAGCACTTTTATTGAGAGGGGTTGCCAAGCTTCTAAGAAATAATGAGTTTTCGAAATACCAACAAATATTTTTTCACCCAATCTTGATGATACTTGGTGGTGATGATCAGTACACAAATCCCACTTGGCTCACCAAATTTTTTTCTTCTAGGTTGAAGCGTTCGAATACAGTAGCATTTTTATATTTAAGTTTCACTCTGTTTTCTCCTATATAGATAGATGAATTTGGAACTCTAAATCCAACATGGTTTGTAGTAGCTCTTTGAAACTTGACAAAATAAAGGAGTTCTCAGTTTTGTCTCTCTGATTTGTTTCCGCTTCAAGTAGCCCTAAGCAGTGACTGTGGAAAAGCACTTTCATTGAGAGGGGTTGCCAAGCTTCTAAGAAATAACGAGTTTCCGAAATACCAGCAAATATTTTTTTACCCAATCTTGATGATACTTGGTGGTGATGATCAGTAAACAAATCCCAATAGCTCACCAAATTTTGTTCTTCTAGGTTGAACCGTTCGTCTACAGTAGCCATTTTTATATTTAGGATTCACTCTGTCTCTCTTATATAGATAGATGAATTTGGAACTCTAAATTCAACATGGTTTGTAGTAGCTCTTTGAAACTTGACAAAATAAAGGAGATCTCAGTTTTGTCTCTATGATTTTTTTCCGCTTCAAGTAGCCCTAAGCAGTGACTGTGGAAAAGCACTCTCATTGAGAGGGGTGGCAAATCTTCTAAGAAATAACGAGTTTCTGAAATAGCAGCAAATATTTTTTTAACCCAATCTTGATTATACTTGTGTTAATGATCAGTAAACAAATCCCACTTGGCTCACCAAATTTTGTTCTTCTAGGTTGAAGCGTTCGTCTACAGTAGCAGTTTTTATGTTTAGGTTTCACTCTGTTCTCTGCTCTATAGATTGATAAATTTGGAACTCTAAATCCAACATGGTTTGTAGTGTATCTTTGAAACTTGACAAAATAAAGGAGTTCTCAGTTTTGTCTCTATAGTTTGTTTCCTGTTCAAGTAGCCATAGGCACAGACGGTGGAACGGCACTTTCATTGAGAGGGGTTGCCAAGCTTCCAAGAAATTACGAGTTTCCGAAATACCAGAAAATATTTTTTCACCCAATATTGATGATACTTGGTGGTAATGATCAGTACACAAATCCCACTTGACTCACCAAATTTTGTTCTTCTAGGATGATGCGTTCGTTTTCAGTAGCAGTATTTATTTTTAGGTTTCACTCTGTTCTCTCCTATATAGATAGATGAATTTGGAACTCTAACTCCAACATGGTTTGTAGTAGCTCTTTGAAACTTGACAAAATAAAGGAATTCTCAGTTTTGTCTCCATGGTTTGTTTCCTCTTCAAGTAGCCCTGGCACAGACTGTGGAAAACCACTTTCATTGAGAGGGGTTGCCAAGCTTCCAAGAAAATACGAGTTTCCGAAATGCCAGCAAATATTTTTTCACCCAATCGTGATGATGTGTGGTGGTAATTACAAGTCCACAAATCCCACTTGGCTCACCAATATTGTTCTTCAAGGTTGAAGCGTTCGTTTACAGTAGCAGTTTTCATTTTTAGGTTGTATTCTGTTCTCTAATATATTGATAGATGAATTTGGAACTCTAAATCCAACATGGTTTGTAGTAGCTCTTTGAAAGTTGACAAAATAAAGGAGTTCTCAGTTTTGTCTCTATGGTTTGTTTCCTCTTCAAGTCGCCCTAGGCACAGACTGTGGAAAAGCACTTTCATTGAGAGGGGTTTCCAAGCTTCCAAGAAAATACGAGTTTCCGAAATACCAGCAAAAATTTTTTCACCCAATGTTCATCATACGTTGTGGTAATGACAAGTACACAAGTCCCATTTGGATCACCAAATTTTGTACTTCTAAGTTGAAGCGTTCGTTTACAGTAGCAGTTTTAATTTTTATGTTTTACTCTGTTCTCTCCCATATAGATAGATGAATTTGGAACTCTAAATCCAGCATTGTTTGTAGTAGCTTTTTGAAACTTGAAAAAATAAAGGAGTTCTCAGTTTTGTCTCTAGGGTTTGTTTGCTCTTCAAGTAGCTCTAGGCACAGAGTGTGGAAAAGCACTTTCATTGAGAGGGGTTGTCAGGCTTCTAAGAAATAACGAGTTTCCGAAATACCAGCACATATTTTTTCACCCAATATCAATGATACTTGGTGGTAATAATCTGTACACAAATCCCACTTGGCTCACCAAATTTTGTTCTTCTGTGTTGAATCGTTCGTCTACAGAAGCAGTTTTTATATTTAGGTTTCACTCTGTTCTCTCCTATATAGATAGATAAATTTGGAACTCTAAATTCAACATGGTGTGTAATAGCTCTTTGAAAGTTGAAAAAATAAAAGAGTTCTCAGTTTTGTCTCTAGGGTTTGTTTCCTCTTCAAGTAGCGCTAGGCACAGACTGTGGAAAATCACTTTCATTGAAAGTGGTTGCCAAGCTTTTAAGAAATAACGAGTTTCCGAAACACCAGCAAATATTTTTTCACCCAATCTTGATGATACTTGGTGGTAATGATTGGTACACAAATCCCACTTGGCTCACCAAATTTTCTTCCTCTAGGTTGATGCGTTCGTTTAGATTAGCAGTTTTTATTTTTAGGTTTCACTCTGTTCTCTCCTATATAGATAGATGAATTGGGAACTCTACATCCAACATGGTTTGTAGTAGCTCTTTGAAACTTGAAAAAATAAAGGAGTTCTCAGTTTTGTCTCTATGGTTTGTTTCCTCTTCATGTAGCCATTGGCACAGACGGTGGAAAACCACTTTCATTGAGACGTGTTGCCAAGCTTCTAAGAAATAACGAGTTTCCGAAATACCAGCAAATATTTTTTCATCCAATGTTGATGATGCTTTGTGGTAATGATCAGTACACAAATCCCACTTGGCTCACCAAATTTTGTTCTTCTACGTTGAAGCGTTCGTCTACTGTAGCAGTTTTTTATATTTAGTTTTCCCTCTGTTCTCTCCTATATAGATAGAGGAATTTGGAACTCTAAATCCAACATGGTTTGCAGTAGCTCTTTGAAACTTGACCAAATAACGTTGTTCTCAGTTTTGTCTCTGTGGTTTGTTTCCTCTTCAAGTAGTCCTAGGCACAGACTGTGGAAAAGCACTTTCATTGAGAGGGGTTGCCAAGCTTCTAAGAAATAACGAGTTTCCGAAATACCAGCAAATATTTTTTAACCGAATCTTGATGATGCTTCGTGGTAATGATCAGTACACAAATCCCACTTGGCTCACCAAATTTTGTTCTTCTAGGTTGAAGCGTTCATTTACAGTAGCAGTTTTTATTTTTAGGTTTCACTCTGTTCTCTGCTATATAGATAGATGAATTTGGAAATCTAAATCCAACATGGTTTGTAGTAGTTCATTGAAACTTGACAAAATAAAGGAGTTCTCAGTTTTGTCTCAATGGTTTGTTTCCTCTTCAAGTACCCCTAGGAACAGACTGTGGAAAAGCACTTTTATTGAGTGGGGTTGCTAAGCTTCTAAGAAATAACGAGTTTCCGAAATACCAGAAAATATTTTTTCACGCAATCTTGATGACACTTGGTGGTAATTATCAGTACATAAATCTCACTTGGCTCACCAAATTTTGCTCTTCAAGGTTGAAGCGTTCATCTACAGTAGCAGTTTTATATTTAGGTTTCACTCTGTTCTCTCCTATAAGGATAGATAAATTTGGAACTCGAAATCCAATATAGTTTGTAGTAGCTCTTTGAAACTTGACAAAGTAAAGCAGTTGTCAGTTTTGTCTCTATGGTTTGTTTCCTCTTCAAGTAGCCCTAGGCACAGACTGTGGAAAAGCACTTTCATTGAGAGGGGTTGCCAAGCTTTTAAGAAATAATGAGTTTCTGAAACACCAGCAAATATTTTTTCACCCAATCTTGATGATACTTGGTGGTAATAATCAGTACACAAATCCCACTTGGCTCACCAAATTTTGTTCTTCTGGGTTGAAGCGTTCATCTACAGTAGCAGTTTTTATATTTAGGTTTCACTCTGTTCTCTCCTACATAGATAGATGAATTTGTAACTCTAAATCCAACATGGTGTGTAATAGCTCTTGAAACTTGACAATGTAAAGGAGTTCTCAGTTTTGTCTCTATGGTTTGTTTCCTCTTCAAGTCGCCCTAGGCACAGACTGTGGAAAAGCACTTGCATTGAGAGGGGTTGCCAAGCTTCTAAGAAATAACGAGTTTCCGAAATACCAGCAAATATGTTTTTACCCAAGGTTGAATATACGTGGTGGTAATGATCGGTACACAAATTCCACTTGGCCCACCAAATTTTGTTCTTCTAGGTTGAAGCGTTCGTCTACAGTAGCAATTATTATTTTTAGGTTTCACTCTGTTCTCTGCTATATAGATAGATGAATTTGGAACTCTAAATCCAACATGGTTTGTAGTAGCTCTTTGAAACTTGACAAAATAAAGGAGTTCTCAGTTTTGTCTCTATGGTTTGTTTCCTCTTCAAGTAGCCCTAGGCACAGACTGTGGAAAAGCACTTTCATTGAGAGGTGTTGCCAAGCTTCTAAGAAATTACGAGTTTCCGAAATACCATCAAATATTTTTTCACCCAATATTCATGATACTTGGTGGTATTGATAGGTACACAAATCCCACTTGGCTCACCAAATTTTGTTCTTCTAGGTTGAAGCGTTCGTCTAGAGTAGCAGTTTTTAAATTTAGGTTACACTCTGTTCTCTCCTATATAGACAGATGAATTTGGAACTCTAAATCCAATATGGTTTGTAGTAGCTCTTTGAAACTTGACAACATAAAGGAGTTCTCAGTTTTGTCTCTATGATTTGTTTCCGCTTCAAGTAGCCCTAGCAGAGATTGTGGAAAAGCACTTTCCCTGAGAGGGGTTGCCAAGCTTCCAAGAAATTAAGAGTTTCTGAAAAAGCAGCAAATATTTTTTCACCCAATATTCATGATACTTGGTGGCATTGATCGGTACACAAATCCCCCTTGGCTCACCAAATTTTGTTCTTCTAGGTTGAAGCGTTCGTCTACTGTAGCAGTTTTTATTTTAGGTTTCCCTGTGTTCTCTCGTATATAGATAGATGAATTTGGAACACTAAATCCAACATGGTTTGCAGTAGCTCTTTGAAACTTGAAAAAATAAAGGAGTTCTCAGTTTTGTCTCTATGGTTTGTTTCCTCTTCAAGTAGCCCTAGGGACAGACGGTGGAAAAGCACTTTCATTGAGAGCGGTTGCCAAACTTGTAAGAAATAACGAGTTTCCGAAATACCAGCAAATATTTTTTCACCGAATCTTGATGATACTTGGTGGTAATGATCGGTACACAAATCCCACTTGACTCAGCAAATTTTGTTCTTCTAGGTTGAAGCGTTCTTCTACTGTAGCAGTTTTTATATTTAGGTTTCCCTCTGTTCTCTCCTATATAGATAGATGAATTTGGAACTCTAAATCCAACATGGTTTGCAGTAGCTCTTTGAAACTTGACAAAATAAAGTAGTTCTCAGTTTTGTCTCTATGTTTTGTTTCCTCTTCAAGTAGACCTAGGCACAGACTGTGGAAAAGCACTTTCATTGAGAGCGGTTGCCAAACTTCTAAGAAATAACGAGTTTCCGAAATACCAGGAAATATTTTTTCACCGAATCTTGATGATACTTGGAGGTAATGATCAGTACACAAATCCCACTTGGATCATCAAATTTTGTTCTTCTAGGTTGAAGCGTTCTTTTACAGTAGCAGTTTTTATTTTTAGGTTTCACTGTGTTCTCTGCTATATAGATAGATGAATTTGGAACACTAAATGCAACATGGTTTGTAGTAGCTCATTGAAACTTGACAAAATAAAGGAGTTCTCAGTTTTGTCTCTATGATTTGTTTCCGCTTCAAGCAGCCCTAAGCAGTGACTGTGGAAAAGCACTTTCATTGAGAGGGGTTTCCAAGTTTCCAAGAAATTACGAGTTTCCGAAATACCAGCAAACATTTTTTCACCCAATCTTGATGATACTTGGTGGTAATGATCAGTACACAAATGCCACTTGGCTCACCAAATTTTGTTCTTCTAGGTTGAAGCGTTCGTCTACAGTAGCAGTTTATATGTTTAGGTTTCACTCTGTTCTCTGCTATATAGATAGATGAATTTGGAACTCTAAATCCAACATGGTTTGTAGTGTCTCTTTGAAACTTGACAAAATAAAGGAGTTCTCAGTTTTGTCTATATGTTTGTTTCTTCTTCAAGTAGCCCACGGCACAGAAGGTGGAAAAGCAATTTCATTGAGAGGGGTTGCCAAGCTTCCAGGAAATAACGAGTTTCCGAAATACCAGCAAATATTTTTTCACCCAATCTTGATGATACTTGGTGGTAATGATCGGTACACAATTCCCACTTGACTCTCCAAATTTTGTACTTTAGGTTGAATCATTCGTCTACAGTAACAGTTTTTGTTTTTAGGTTTCACTCTGTTCTCTCCTATATAGATAGATGAATTTAGAACTCTAAATCCAACATGGTTTGTTAGCTGTTTGAAACTTGACAAAATAAAGGAGTTCTCAGTTTTGTCTCTATAATTTGTTTCCGCTTCAGTAGCCCTAAGCAGAGACTGTGGAAAAGCACTTTAATTGAGAGGGGTTGCCAAGCTTCCAAAAAATTACGAGTTTCCGAAATACCAGCAAATATTTTTCCACCCAATCTTGATGATACTTGGTGGTAATGATCGGTACACAAATCCCACTTCGCTCACCAAATTTTGTTCTTCTAGGTTGAAGCGTTCGTCTACAGTAGCAGTTTTTATATTTAGGTGTCACTCTGTTCTCTGCTATATAGATAGATGAATTTGGAACCCTAAATCCAACATGGTTTGTAGTAGCTCTTTGAGACTTGACAAAATAAAGAGTTCTCAGTTTTGTCTCTATTATTTGTTTACTCTTCAAGTACCCTAGGCACAGACCGTGGAAAAGCACTTTCATTGAGAGGGGGTGCCAAGCTTCCAAGAAAATACGAGTTTCCGAAATACCAGCAAGTACTTTTTCACCCAATCTTGATGATGCGTGGTGGTAGTGACAAGTCCACAAATCCCACTTGGCTCGCCAAATTTTGTTCTTGTAGGTTGAAGCGTTCGTTTACAGTAGCAGTTTTCATTTTTAGGTTGAACTCTGTTCTCTCCTATATTGATAGATGAATTTGGAACTCTAAATCCAACATGGTTTGTAGTAGCTCTTTGAAACTTGACAACATAAAGGAGTTTTCAGTTTTGTCTCTATGATTTGTATTCCTTTCATGTAGCCCTAAGCAGAGACTGTGGAAAAGCACTTTCATTGAAAGGGGTTGCCAAGCTTCCAAGAAATTACGAGTTTCCGAAAAAACAGCAAATATTTTGTCACCCAATGTTGATGATACATGGTGGTAATGACAAGTACACAAATCCCACTTGGCTCACCAAATTTTGTTCTTCTAGGTTGAATCGTTCGTTTACAGTAGCAGTTTTTATTTTTAGGTTTCACTCTGTTCTCTGCTATATAGAGAGATGAATTTGGAACTCTAAATCCACCATGGTTTGTAGTAGCTCTTTGAAAGTTGAAAAAATAAAGGAGTTTTCAGTTTTGTCTAAATGATTTGTTTTCGCTTCAAGTAGCCCTAAGCAGATGCTGTGGAAGAGCACTTTCATTGATGGGGGTTGCCAAGTTCGAAGAAAATACGAGTTTCCGAAATAGCAGCAAATATTTTTTCACCCAATCTTGATGATGCGTGGTGGTAATGACAAGTACAAAAATCCCACTGTGCTCACCAAATTTTGTTCTTCTAGGTTGAAGCGTTCGTTTACAGTCACAGTTTTTATTTTTAGGTTTCACTCTGCTCTCTCCTATATAGATAGATGAATTTGGAACTCTAAATCCAACATGGTTTATAGTAGCTCTTTGAAACTTGACAAAATAAAGGAGTTCTCAGTTTTGTCTCTATGGATTGTTTTTTCTTCAAGTAGCCCTAGGCACAGACGGAGGAAAAACACTTTCATTGACAGGGGTTGCCAAGCTTCTAAGAAATAACAAATTTCGGAAATACCAGCAAATATTTTTTCACCCAATCTTCATGATACCAGCAAATATTTTGTTCTTCCCGGTTGAAGCGTTCGTCTACAGTAGCAGTTTTTATATTTAGGTTTCCCTCTGTTCTCTCCTATATAGATAGATGAATTTGGAACTCTAAATCCAACATGGTTTGCAATAGCTCTTTGAAACTTGACAAAATAAATGAGTTCTCAGTTTTGTCTGTATGATTTGTTTCTGCTTCAAGTAGCCCTAAGCAGAGACTGTGGAAAAGAACTTTCATTGAGAGGGGTTCCCAAGCTTCCAAGAAATTACGAGTTTCTGAAATACCAGCAAATATTTTTTCACCCAATATGCATGATACTTGGTGGTATGGATCGGTACACAAATCCCACTTGGCTCACCAAATTTTGTTCTGCTAGGTTGAAGCTTTATCTACAGTAGCAGTTTTTATATTTTGGTTCCACACTGTTCTCTGCTATATAGATAGATGAATTTGGAACTCTAAATACAACATGGTTTGCAGTAGCTCTTTGAAACTTGACAAAATAAAGTAGTTCTCAGTTTTGTGTCTATGTTTTGTTTCCTCTTCAAGTAGTCCTAGGCACAGACTGTGGAAAAGCACTTTCATTGAGAGGGGTTGCCAATCTTTTAAGAAATAACGAGTTTCTGAAATACCAGCAAATATTTTTTCACCCAATCTTGATGATACTTGGTGGTAATGATCGGTACACATCCAACTTGACTCACCAAATTTTGTTCTTTTAGGTTGATGCGTTCGTTTACAGTACCTGTTTTTATTTTTAGGTTTCACTCTGTTCTCTCCTATATAGATAGATGTATTTGGAACTCTAAATCCAACATGGTTTGTAGTAGCTCTTTGAAACTTGACAAAATAAAGGAGTTCTCAGTTTTGTCTCTATGGTTTGTTTCCTCTTCAAGTAGCCCTAGGCACAGACTGTGGAAAAGCAATTTCATGGAGAGGTGTTGCCTAACTTCTAAGAAATAACGAGTTTCCGAAGTACCAACAAATATTTTTTCACCCAATGTTGATGATACTTGGTGGTGATGATCAGTACACAAATCCCACTTGGCTCACCAAATATTGTTCTTCTAGGTTGAAACTTTCGTCTACAGTAGCAATTTATATATTTAGGTTTCACTCTGTTCTCTCCTATGTAGATAGATGAATTTGAAACTCTAAATCCAACATGGTTTGTAGTAGCTCTTTGAATCTTGACAAAATGAAGGAGTTCTCAGTTTTGTCTCCATGAATTGTTTCCGCTTCAAGTAGCCCTAAGCAGTGACTGTGGAAAAGCACTTTCATTGAGAGGTGTTGCCAAGCTTCCAAGAAATTACGAGTTTCCGAAATACCAGCAAATATTTTTTCACCCAATCTTGATGATACGTGGTGGCAATGATCAGTTCACAAATCCCACTTGGCTCACCAAATTTTGTTCTTCTAGGTTGAAGCGTTCGTCTACAGTAGCAGTTTTTATGTTTTGGTTTTACTCTGTTCTCTGCTATATAGATAGATGAATTTGGAACTCTAAATCCAACATGGTTAGTAGTGTCTCTTTGAAACGTGACAAAATAAAGGAGATCTCAGTTTTGTCTCTATGGTTTGTTTCTTCTTCAAGTAGCCCAAGGCACAGATGGTGGAAAAGCACTTTCATTGAGAGGGGTTGCCAAGCTTCCAGGAAATTATGAGTTTCCGAAACATCAGCAAATATTTTTTCACCCAATCTTGATGATACTTGGTGGTAATTATCGGTACACAAATCCAACTTGACTCACCAAATATTGTTCTTCTAGGTTGATTTGTTCGTTTTCACTCGCAGTTTTTATTTTTAGGTTTCACTCTGCTCGCTCCTATATAGATAGATGAATTTGGAACTCTAAATCCAACATGGTTTGTAGTAGCTCTTTGAAACTTGAAAAATAAAGGAGTTCTGAGTTTTGTCTCTATGGTTTGGTTCCTCTTCAAGTAGCCCTGGCACACACTGTGGAAAAGCACTTTCATTGAGAGGGGTTGCCAAGCTTCTAAGAAATAATGAGTTCCCAAATACCAGAAAATATTTTTTACCCAATGATGATGATACTTGGTGGTAATGATCAGTAGACAAATCCCACTTGGCTCACCTAATTTTGTTCTTCTGTGTTGAAGCGTTCGTCTACAGTAGCAGTTTTTATATTTAGGTTTCATTCTGTTCTTTCGTATATACAAAGATGAATTTGGAACTCTAAATCCAACATGGTTTGTAGTGGCTCTTTGAAACTTGAGAAAAAAAGGAGTTTTCAGTTTTGTCTCAATGATTTGTTTCCGCTTCAAGTAGCCCTAAGCAGAGACTGTGGACGAGCACTTTCGTTGATGGGGGTTGCCAAGCTTCCAAGAAAATACGAGTTTCCGAAGTAGCAGCAAATATTTTTTCACCCAATCTTCATGATTCTTGGTGGCAATGACAAGTCTAAAAATCCCACTTTGCTCACCAAATTTTGTTCTTCTAGGTTGAAGCGTTTGTTTACAGTTGCAGTTTTTATTTTTAGGTTTCACTCTGTTCTCTCCTATATAGATAGATGAATTTGGAACTCTAAATCCAACATGGTTTGTAGTAGCTCTTTGAAACTTGACAAAATAAAGGAGTTCTCAGTTTTGTCTCTACAGTTTGTTTTTTCTTCAAGTAGCCCTAGGCACAGACGGTGGAAAAACACTTTCATTGAGAGGGGTTGCCAAGCTTCTAAGAAATAAAGAATTTCCGAAATACCAGCAAATATTTTTTTCTCGCAATGTTGATGATACTTGGTGGTAATGATCAGTACACAAATCCCACTTGGCTCACCAAATTTTGTTCTTCTAGTTTGAAGCGTTCGTCTACAGTAGCAGTTTTTTATATTTAGATTTCCCTCTATTCTCTCCTATATAGATAAATGAATTTGGAACTCTAAATCCAACATGGTGTGTAATAGCTCTTTGAAACTTGACAAGTAAAGGAGTTCTCAGTTTTTTCTCTATGGTTTGTTTCCTCTTCAAGTAGTCCTAAGCAAGACTATGGAAAAGCACTTTCATTGAGAGGGGTTTCCAATCTTCTAAGAAATAACGAGTTTCCGAAAAACCAGCAAATATTTTTGCACCCAATTTTGATGATACTTGGTGGCATTGATCGGTACACAAATCCCCCTTGGCTCACCAAATTTTGTTCTTCTAGGTTGAAGCGTTCGTCTACTGTAGCAGTTTTTATTTTAGGTTTCCCTCTGTTCTCTCGTATATAGATAGATGAATTTGGAACACTAAATCCAACATGGTTTGCAGTAGCTCTTTGAAACTTGAAAAAATAAAGGAGTTCTCAGTTTTGTCTCTATGGTTTGTTTCCTCTTCAAGTAGCCCTAGGGACAGACGGTGGAAAAGCACTTTCATTGAGAGCGGTTGCCAAACTTGTAAGAAATAACGAGTTTCTGAAATACCAGCAAATATTTTTTCACCGAATCTTGATGATACTTGGTGGT
Organism: Callospermophilus lateralis; assembly: GCF_048772815.1. Classification (NCBI taxonomy): domain Eukaryota; kingdom Metazoa; phylum Chordata; class Mammalia; order Rodentia; family Sciuridae; genus Callospermophilus; species Callospermophilus lateralis. The sequence goes on from NW_027515171.1 coordinate 87,206, forward strand.
AATGATCGGTACACAAATCCCACTTGACTCAGCAAATTTTGTTCTTCTAGGTTGAAGCGTTCTTCTACTGTAGCAGTTTTTATATTTAGGTTTCCCTCTGTTCTCTCCTATATAGATAGATGAATTTGGAACTCTAAATCCAACATGGTTTGCAGTAGCTCTTTGAAACTTGACAAAATAAAGTAGTTCTCAGTTTTGTCTCTATGTTTTGTTTCCTCTTCAAGTAGACCTAGGCACAGACTGTGGAAAAGCACTTTCATTGAGAGCGGTTGCCAAACTTCTAAGAAATAACGAGTTTCCGAAATACCAGGAAATATTTTTTCACCGAATCTTGATGATACTTGGAGGTAATGATCAGTACACAAATCCCACTTGGATCATCAAATTTTGTTCTTCTAGGTTGAAGCGTTCTTTTACAGTAGCAGTTTTTATTTTTAGGTTTCACTGTGTTCTCTGCTATATAGATAGATGAATTTGGAACACTAAATGCAACATGGTTTGTAGTAGCTCATTGAAACTTGACAAAATAAAGGAGTTCTCAGTTTTGTCTCTATGATTTGTTTCCGCTTCAAGCAGCCCTAAGCAGTGACTGTGGAAAAGCACTTTCATTGAGAGGGGTTTCCAAGTTTCCAAGAAATTACGAGTTTCCGAAATACCAGCAAACATTTTTTCACCCAATCTTGATGATACTTGGTGGTAATGATCAGTACACAAATGCCACTTGGCTCACCAAATTTTGTTCTTCTAGGTTGAAGCGTTCGTCTACAGTAGCAGTTTATATGTTTAGGTTTCACTCTGTTCTCTGCTATATAGATAGATGAATTTGGAACTCTAAATCCAACATGGTTTGTAGTGTCTCTTTGAAACTTGACAAAATAAAGGAGTTCTCAGTTTTGTCTATATGTTTGTTTCTTCTTCAAGTTGCCCACGGCACAGAAGGTGGAAAAGCAATTTCATTGAGAGGGGTTGCCAAGCTTCCAGGAAATAACGAGTTTCCGAAATACCAGCAAATATTTTTTCACCCAATCTTGATGATACTTGGTGGTAATGATCGGTACACAATTCCCACTTGACTCTCCAAATTTTGTACTTTAGGTTGAATCATTCGTCTACAGTAACAGTTTTTGTTTTTAGGTTTCACTCTGTTCTCTCCTATATAGATAGATGAATTTAGAACTCTAAATCCAACATGGTTTGTTAGCTGTTTGAAACTTGACAAAATAAAGGAGTTCTCAGTTTTGTCTCTATAATTTGTTTCCGCTTCAGTAGCCCTAAGCAGAGACTGTGGAAAAGCACTTTAATTGAGAGGGGTTGCCAAGCTTCCAAAAAATTACGAGTTTCTGAAATACCAGCAAATATTTTTCCACCCAATCTTGATGATACTTGGTGGTAATGATCGGTACACAAATCCCACTTCGCTCACCAAATTTTGTTCTTCTAGGTTGAAGCGTTCGTCTACAGTAGCAGTTTTATATTTAGGTGTCACTCTGTTCTCTGCTATATAGATAGATGAATTTGGAACCCTAAATCCAACATGGTTTGTAGTAGTTCTTTGAGACTTGACAAAATAAAGAGTTCTCAGTTTTGTCTCTATTATTTGTTTACTCTTCAAGTACCCTAGGCACAGACCGTGGAAAAGCACTTTCATTGAGAGGGGGTGCCAAGCTTCCAAGAAAATACGAGTTTCCGAAATACCAGCAAGTACTTTTTCACCCAATCTTGATGATGCGTGGTGGTAGTGACAAGTCCACAAATCCCACTTGGCTCGCCAAATTTTGTTCTTGTAGGTTGAAGCGTTCGTTTACAGTAGCAGTTTTCATTTTTAGGTTGAACTCTGTTCTCTCCTATATTGATAGATGAATTTGGAACTCTAAATCCAACATGGTTTGTAGTAGCTCTTTGAAACTTGACAACATAAAGGAGTTTTCAGTTTTGTCTCTATGATTTGTATTCCTTTCATGTAGCCCTAAGCAGAGACTGTGGAAAAGCACTTTCATTGAAAGGGGTTGCCAAGCTTCCAAGAAATTACGAGTTTCCGAAAAACCAGCAAATATTTTGTCACCCAATGTTGATGATACATGGTGGTAATGACAAGTACACAAATCCCACTTGGCTCACCAAATTTTGTTCTTCTAGGTTGAATCGTTCGTTTACAGTAGCAGTTTTTATTTTTAGGTTTCACTCTGTTCTCTGCTATATAGAGAGATGAATTTGGAACTCTAAATCCACCATGGTTTGTAGTAGCTCTTTGAAAGTTGAAAAAATAAAGGAGTTTTCAGTTTTGTCTAAATGATTTGTTTTCGCTTCAAGTAGCCCTAAGCAGATGCTGTGGAAGAGCACTTTCATTGATGGGGGTTGCCAAGTTCGAAGAAAATACGAGTTTCCGAAATAGCAGCAAATATTTTTTCACCCAATCTTGATGATGCGTGGTGGTAATGACAAGTACAAAAATCCCACTGTGCTCACCAAATTTTGTTCTTCTAGGTTGAAGCGTTCGTTTACAGTCACAGTTTTTATTTTTAGGTTTCACTCTGCTCTCTCCTATATAGATAGATGAATTTGGAACTCTAAATCCAACATGGTTTATAGTAGCTCTTTGAAACTTGACAAAATAAAGGAGTTCTCAGTTTTGTCTCTATGGATTGTTTTTTCTTCAAGTAGCCCTAGGCACAGACGGAGGAAAAACCACTTTCATTGACAGGGGTTGCCAAGCTTCTAAGAAATAACAAATTTCGGAAATACCAGCAAATATTTTTTCACCCAATCTTCATGATACCAGCAAATATTTTGTTCTTCCCGGTTGAAGCGTTCGTCTACAGTAGCAGTTTTTATATTTAGGTTTCCCTCTGTTCTCTCCTATATAGATAGATGAATTTGGAACTCTAAATCCAACATGGTTTGCAATAGCTCTTTGAAACTTGACAAAATAAATGAGTTCTCAGTTTTGTCTGTATGATTTGTTTCTGCTTCAAGTAGCCCTAAGCAGAGACTGTGGAAAAGAACTTTCATTGAGAGGGGTTCCCAAGCTTCCAAGAAATTACGAGTTTCTGAAATACCAGCAAATATTTTTTCACCCAATATGCATGATACTTGGTGGTATGGATCGGTACACAAATCCCACTTGGCTCACCAAATTTTGTTCTGCTAGGTTGAAGCTTTATCTACAGTAGCAGTTTTTATATTTTGGTTCCACACTGTTCTCTGCTATATAGATAGATGAATTTGGAACTCTAAATACAACATGGTTTGCAGTAGCTCTTTGAAACTTGACAAAATAAAGTAGTTCTCAGTTTTGTGTCTATGTTTTGTTTCCTCTTCAAGTAGTCCTAGGCACAGACTGTGGAAAAGCACTTTCATTGAGAGGGGTTGCCAATCTTTTAAGAAATAACGAGTTTCTGAAATACCAGCAAATATTTTTTCACCCAATCTTGATGATACTTGGTGGTAATGATCGGTACACATCCAACTTGACTCACCAAATTTTGTTCTTTTAGGTTGATGCGTTCGTTTACAGTACCTGTTTTTATTTTTAGGTTTCACTCTGTTCTCTCCTATATAGATAGATGTATTTGGAACTCTAAATCCAACATGGTTTGTAGTAGCTCTTTGAAACTTGACAAAATAAAGGAGTTCTCAGTTTTGTCTC
>NW_027515172.1:0-90850 GCF_048772815.1 Callospermophilus lateralis
TCTCAATGAAAGTGCTTTTCCATCGTCTGTGCCTAGGGCTACTTGAACAGGAAACAAACCATAGAGACAAAACTGAGAACTCCTTTATTTTGTCAAGTTTCAAAGAGCTACTACAAACAATGTGGGATTTAGAGTTCCAAATCCATCTATCTATATGGGAGAGACCAGAGGGAAACCTAAATATAAAAACTGCTACTGTAGACGAACGCTTCAACCTAGAAGAACAAAATTTGGTGAGCCAAGTGGGCTTTGTGTACTGATCATTACCACCAAGTATTATCAAGATTGGGTTAAAAAATATTTGCTGGTATTTCGGTAACTCGTTATTTCGTAGAAGCTTGGCAACTCCTCTCAATGAAAGTGCTCTCCACAGTCTGTGCCTAGGGCTACTTGAAGAGGAAACAAACCATAGAGACAAAACTGAGAACTCCTTTATTTTGTCAAGTTTCAAAGAGCTACTACAAACCATGTTGGATTTAGAGTTAAAAATTCATCTATCTATATAGGAGAGAACAGAGGGAAACCTAAATATAAAAACTGCTACTGTACACGAACGCTTCAACCTTGAAAAACAAAATTTGGTGAGCCAAGTGGGATTTGTGTACTGATCATTAGCAATAAGTATCATCAAGATTGGGTGAAAAAATATTTGCTGGTATTTCGGAAACTCGTTATTTCTTAGAAGCTTGGCAACCCCTCTCAATGAAAGTGCTTTTTCACAGTCTGTACCTAGGGCTACTTGAAGAGGAAACAAACGATAGAGACAAAACTGAGAACTCTTTTATTTTGTCAAGTTTCAAGGAGCTACTACAAAGCATGTTGGATTTAGAGTTCCAAATTCATCTTTCTATATAGGAGAGAACAGAGAGAATCCTAAATACAAAAACTGCTACTGTAGACGAACGCTTAAACCTAGAAGAACAAAATTTGGTGAGCCAAGTGGGATTTGTGTACTGATCATTAGCACCAAGTATCATCAAGATTGGGTGAAAAAATATTTGCTGGTATTTCGGAAACTCGTTATTTCTTAGAAGCTTGGCAAACCATCTCAATGAAAGTGCTTTCCACAGTCTGTGCCTAGGGCTACTTTAAGAGGAAACAAACCATAGAGACAAAACTGAGAACTCCATTATTTTGTCAAGTTTCAAAGACCTACTACAAACCATGTTGGATTTAGAGTTCCAAATTCATCTATCTATATAGGAGAGAACAGAGGGAAACCTAAATATAAAAACTGCTACTGTAGACGAATGCTTCAACCTAGAAGAACAAAATTTGGTGAGCCAAGTGGGATTTGTGTACTGATCATTACCACCAAGTATCAACAAGATTGTGTGAAAAAATATTTGCTGGTATTTCGGAAAGTCGTTATTTCTTAGACGCTTGGCAACCCATCTCAATGAAAGTGCTTTCCACAGTCTGTGCCTAGGGCTACTTGAAGAGGAAACAAACCATAGAGACAAAACTGAGAACTCCTTTATTTTGTCAAGTTTCAAAGAGCTACTACAAACCATGTTGGATTTAGAGTTCCAAATTCATCTATCTATATATGAGAGAACAGAGTGAAACCTAAATATAAAAACTGCTACTGAAGACGAACGCATCAACCTACAAGAAAAAAATTTGGTGAGCCAAGTGGGATTTGTGTACTGATCATTACCACCAAGTATCATCAAGATTGGTTGAAAAAATATTTGTTGGTATTTCGGAAACTCATTATTTCTTAGAAGCTTGGGAACCCCTCTCAATGAAAGTGCTTTTCCACAGTCTGTGCCTAGGGCTACTTGAAGAGGAAACAAACCATAGCGACAAAACTGAGAACTCCTTTATTTTGTCAAGTTTCAAAGAGCTACTAAAAACCATGTTGGATTTAGAGTTCCAAATTCATCTATCTATATGAGAGAACATAGTGAAACCTAAATATAAAAACTGCTACTGTACACGAACGCTTCAACCTAGAAGAACAAAATTTGCTGTGCCAAGTGGGACTTGTGTACTGATCATTAGCAACAAGTATCATCAAGATTGGGTGAAAAAATATTTGCTGGTATTTCGGAAACTCGTTATTTCTTAGAAGCTTGGCAAACCCTCTCAATGAAAGTGCTTTTCCACAGTCTGTGCCTAGGGCTACTTGAAGAGGAAACAAACCATAGATACAAATCTGACACCTCCTTTATTTTGTCAAGATTCAAAGAGCTACTACCAACCATGTTGGATTTAGAGTTCGAAATTCATCTATCTATATAGGAGAGAACAGAGAAAAACCTAAATATAATAACTGCTACTGTAGACGAACGCTTCAACCTAGAAGAACAAAATTTGGTGAGCCAAGTGGGATTTGTGTACTGATCATTACCACCAAGTATCATCAAGATTGGGTGAAAAAATATTTGCTGGTATTTCGGAAACTCGTTATTTCTTAGAAGCTTTGCAACCCCTCTCATTGAAAGTGCTTTTCCACAGTCTGTGCCTAGGGCTACTTCAAGAGGAAACAAACCATAGAGACAAAACTCAGAACTTCTTTATTTTGTCAAGATTCAAAGAGCTACTACAAACCATGTTGGATTAGGGTTCCAAATTCATCTATCTATACAGGAGAGAACAGAGGGAAACCTAAATATAAAAACTGCTACTGTAGACGAACGCTTCAACCTAGAAGAACAAAATTTGGTGAGCCAAGTGGGATTTGTGTACTGATCATTACCACCGAGTATCATCAAGATTGGGTGAAAAAATATTTCCTGGTATTTCGGAAACTCGTAATTTCTTAGAAGCTTGGCAACCCCTCTCAATGAAAGTGCTTTTCCACAGTCTGGCACTAGGGCTACTTGAAGAGGAAAGAAACCATAGAGACAAAATTGAGAACTCCTTTATTTTGTCAAGTTTCAAAGAGCTACTACAAACCATGTTGGATTTAGAGTTCCAAATTCATCTATCTATATATGAGAGAACACAGTGAAACCTAAATATAAAAACTGCTACTGTAGACGAACGCTTCAACCTAGAAGAACAAAACATGGTGAGCCAAGTGGGATTTGTGTACTGATCATTACCACCAAGTATCATCAAAATTGGGTGAAAAAATATTTGCTGGTATTTCGGAAACTCGTTATTTCTTAGAAGCTTGGCAACCCCTCTCAATGAAAGTGCTTTTCCACAGTCTGTGCCTAGGGCTACTTGAAGAGGAAACAAACCATAGAGACAAAACTGAGAACTCCTTTATTTTGTCAAGTTTCAAAGAGCTACTACAATCCATGTTGGATTTAGAGTTCCAAATTCATCTATCTATATAGGATAGAACACACAGAAACCTAAATATAAAAACTGCTACTGTAGACGAACGCTTCAACCTAGAAGAACAAAATTTGGTGAGCCAAGTGGAATTTGTGTACTGATCATTACCACCAAGTATCATCAAGATTGGGTGAAAAACTATTTGCTGGTGTTTTGAAAACTTGTAATTTCTTAGAAGCTTGGCAACCACTCTCAATGAAAGTGCTTTTCCACAGTCTGTGCCTAGGGCTACTTTAAGAGGAAACAAACCATAGAGACAAAACTGAGAACTCCTTTATTTTGTCAAGTTTCAAAAAGCTACTACAAACCATGTTGGATTTAGAGTCCCAAATTCATCTATCTATACAGGAGAGAACAGAGGGAAACCTAAATATAAAAACTGCTGCTGTAGACGAACGCTTCAACCTAGAAGAACAAAATTTGGTGAGCCAAGTGGGATTTGTGTACTGATCATTTCCACCAAGTATCATCAAGATTGGGTGAAAAAATATTTGCTGGTGTTTCGGAAACATGTAATTTCTTAGAAGCTTGGCAACCCCTCTCAATGAAAGTGCTTTTCCACAGTCTGTGACTAGGGCTACTTGAAGAGGAAAGAAACCATAGAGACAAAACTGAGAACTCCTTTATTTTGTCAAGTTTCAAAGAGCTACTACAAACCATGTTGGATTTAGAGTTCCAAATTCATCTATCTATATATGAGAGAACAGAGTGAAACCTAAATATAAAAACTGCTACTGTAGACGAACGCTTCAAACTAGAAGAACAAAATTTGGTGAGCCAAGAGGTATTTGTGTACTGATCATTACCACCAAGTATCATCAAGATTGGGTGAAAAAATATTTGCTGGTATTTCGGAAACTCGTTATTTCTTAGAAGCTTGGCAACCCCTCTCAATGAAAGTGCTTTTCCACAGTCTGTGCCTAGGGCTACTTGAAGAGGAAACAAACCATTGAGACAAACCTGAGAACTCCTTTATTTTGTCAAGTTTCAAAGAGCTACTATAAACCATGTTGGATTTAGAGTTCCAAATTCATCTATCTATATAGGAGAGAACAGAGGGAAACCTAAATATGAAAACTGCTATTGTAGACGAACGCTTCAACCTAGAAGAACAAATATTGGTGAGCCAAGTGGAATTTGTGTACTGATCATTACCACCAAGTATCATCAAGATTGGGTGAAAAAATATTTGCTGGTATTTTAGAAACTCGTTATTTCTTAGAAGCTTGGCAACCCATCTCAATGAAAGTGCTTTCCACAGTCTGTGCCTAGATCTACTTGAAGAGAAAACAAACCATAGAGACAAAACTGAGAACTCCTTTATTTTGTCAAGTTTCACAGAGCTACTACAAACCATGGTGGATTTAGAGTTCCAAATTCATCTATCTATATATGAGAGAACAGAGTGAAACCTAAATATAAAAACTGCTCCTGTAGACGAACGCTTCAACGTAGAAGAACAAAATTGGGTGAGCCAAGTGGGATTTGTGTACTGATCATTACCACCAAGTATCATCAAGATTGGGTGAAAAAATATTTGCTGGTATTTTGGAAACTCGTTATTTCTTAGAAGGTTGGCAACCCATCTCAATGAAAGTGCTTCCACAGTCTGTGCCTAGGGCTACTTGAAGAGGAAACAAACCATAGAGACAAAACTGAGAACTCCTTTATTTTGTCAATTTTCAAAGAGCTACTTCAATCCATGTTGGATTTAGAGTTCCAAATTCATCTATCTATATAGGAGAGAACAGAGAGAAACCTAAATATAAAAACTGCTACTGTAGACGAACGCTTCAACCTAGAAGAACAAAATTTGGTGAGCCAAGTGGTATCTGTGTACTCATCATTACCACCAAGTATCATCAAGATTGGGTGAAAAAATACTTGCTGTTATTCCGGAATCTCGTTATTTCTTAGAAACTTGGCAACCCCTCTCATTGAAAGTGCTTTTCCACAGTCTGTGCCTAGGGCTACTTGAAGAGGAAACAAACCATAGAGAAAAAACTCAGAATTCTTTATTTTGTCAAGATTCAAAGACCTACTACAAACCATGTTGGATTAGGGTTCCAAATTCATCTATCTATACAGGAGAGAACGGAGGGAAACCTAAATATCAAAACTGCTACTGTAGACGAACGCTTCAACCTAGAAGAACAAAATTTGGTGAGCCAAGTGGGATTTCTGTACTGATCATTACCACCAAGTATCATCAAGATTGGGTGAGAAAATATTTCCAGGTATTTCGGAAACTCGTAATTTCTTAGAAGCTTGGCAACCCCTCTCAATGAAAGTGCTTTTCCACAGTCTGTGACTAGGGCTACTTGAAGAGGAAAGAAACCATAGAGACAAAACTGAGAACTCCTTTATTTTGTCAAGTTTCAAAGAGCTACTACAAACCATGTTGGATTTAGAGTTCCAAATTCATCTATCTATATATGAGAGAACAGAATGAAACCTAAACATAAAAACTGCTACTGTAGACGAACGCTTCAACCTAGAAGAACAAAATTTGGTGAGCCAAGTGGGATTTGTGTACTGATCATTACCAACAAGTATCATCAAGATTGGGTGAAAAAATATTTGCTGGTATTTCGGAAACTCGTTATTTCTTAGAAGCTTGGCAACACCTCTCAATGAAAGTGCTTTTCCACAGTCTGTGCCTAGGGCTAATTGAAGAGGAAACAATCCATAGAGACAAAACTGAGAACTCCGTTATTTTGTCAAGTTTCAAAGAGCTACTACAAACCATGTTGGATTTAGAGTTCCAAATTCATCTATGTATACAGGAGAGAATAGAGCGAAACCTAAATATAAAAACTGCTACTGTAGACGAACGCTTCAACGTAGAAGAACAAAATTTGGTGAGCCAAGTGGGATCTGTGTACTGATCATTATCAACAAGTATCATCAAGTTTGGGCGAAAAAATATTTGCTGGTATTTCGGAAACTCGTTATTTCTTAGAAGCTTGGCAACCCCTCTCAATGAAAGTGCTTTTCCACAGTCTGTGCCTAGGGCTACTTGAAGAGGAAACAACCATACAGACAAAACTGAGAACTCCTTTATTTTGTCAAGTTTCAAAGAGCTAGCACAAACCATGTTGGATTTAGAGTTCCAAATTCATCTATCTATATATGAGAGAACAGAGTGAAAACCTAAATATAAAAACTGCTACTGTAGACGAACGCTTCAAACTAGAAGAACAAAATTTGGTGAGCCAAGAGGTATTTGTGTACTGATCATTACCACCAAGTATCATCAAGATTGGGTGAAAAAATATTTGCTGGTATTTCAGAAACTCGTTATTTCTTAGAAGCTTTGCAACCCATCTCAATGAAAGTGCTTTTCCACAGTCTGTGCCTAGGGCTACTTGAAGAGGAAACAAACCATAGTGACAAACCTGAGAACTCCTTTATTTTGTCAAGTTTCAAAGAGCTACTATAAACCATGTTGGATTTAGAGTTCCAAATTCATCTATCTATATAGGAGAGAACAGAGGGAAACCTAAATATGAAAACTGCTATTGTAGACGAACGCTTCAACCAAGAAGAACAAATATTGGTGAGCCAAGTGGGATTTGTGTACTGATCATTACCACCAAGTATCATCAAGATTGGGTGAAAAAATATTTGCTGGTATTTTAGAAACTCGTTATTTCTTAGAAGCTTGGCAACCCATCTCAATGAAAGTGCTTTCCACAGTCTGTGCCTAGGGCTACTTGAAGAAAAAACAAACCATAGAGACAAAACTGAGAACTCCTTTATTTGTCAAGTTTCAAAGAGCTACTACAAACCATGTTGGATTTAGAGTTCCAAATTCATCTATCTATATATGAGAGAACAGAGTGAAACCTAAATATAAAAACTGCTCCTGTAGACGAACGCTTCAACGTAGAAGAACAAAATTGGGTGAGCCAAGTGGGATTTGTGTACTGATCATTACCACCAAGTATCATCAAGTTTGGGTGTAAAAATATTTGCTGGTATTTTGGAAACTCGTTATTTCTTAGAAGCTTGGCAACCCATCTCAATGAAAGTGCCTCCACAGTCTGTGCCTAGGGCTACTTGAAGAGGAAACAAACCATAGAGACAAAACTGAGAACTCCTTTATTTTGTCAAGTTTCAAAGAGCTACTACAATCCATGCTGGATTTAGAGTTCCAAATTCATCTATCTATATAGGAGAGAAGAGAGAGAAACCTAAATATAAAAACTGCTACTGTAGACGAACGCTTCAACCTAGAAGAACAAAATTTGGTGAGCCAAGTGGTATCTGTGTACTCATCATTACCACCAAGTATCATCAAGATTGGGTGAAAAAATATTTGCTGGTATTCCGGAAACTCGTTATTTCTTAGAAGCTTGGCAACCCCTCTCATTGAATGTGCTTTTCCACAGTCTGTGCCTAGGGCTACTTGAAGAGGAAACAAACCATAGAGACAAAACTCAGAATTCTTTATTTTGTCAAGTTTCAAAGAGCTACTACAAACCATGTTGTATTTAGAGTTCCAAATTCATCTATCTATATATGAGAGAACAGAATGAAACCTAAACATAAAAACTGCTACTGTAGACGAACGCTTCAACCTAGAAGAACAAAATTTGGTGAGCCAAGTGGGATTGGTGTACTGATCATTACCACCACGTATCATCAAAATTGGGTGAAAAAATATTTGCTGGTATTTCGGAAACTCGTTATTTCTTAGAAGCTTGGCAACCCCTCTCAATGAAAGTGCTTTTCCAGAGTCTGTGCCTAGGGCTACTTGAAGAGGAAACAAACCATAGAGACAAAACTGGGAACTCCTTTGTTTTGTCAAGTTTCAAACAGCTACTACAATCCATGTTGGATTTAGAGTTCCAAATACATCTATCTATATAGGAGAGAACAGAGAGAAACCTAAATATAAAAACTGCTACTGTAGACGAACGCTTCAACCTAGAAGAACAAAATTTGGTGAGCCAAGTGGGATTTGTGTACTGATCATTACCAACAAGTATCATCAAGATTGGGAGAAAAAATATTTGCTGGTGTTTCGGAAACTTGTAATTTCTTAGAAGCTTGGCAACCACTCTCAATGAAAGTGCTTTTCCACAGTCTGTGCCTAGGGCTACTTGAAGAGGAAACAAACAATAGAGACAAAACTGAGAACTCCTTTATTTTGTCAAGTTTCAAAGAGCTACTACAAACCATGTTGGATTAGGGTTCCAAATTCATCTATCTATACAGGAGAGAACGGAGGGAAACCTAAATATAAAAACTGCTACTGTAGACGAACGCTTCAACCCAGAAGAATAAAATTTGGTGAGCCAAGTGGGATTTGTGTACTGATCATTACCACCAAGTATCATCAAGATTGGGTGAAAAAATATTTCCTGGTATTTCGGAAACTCGTAATTTCTTAGAAGCTTGGCAACCCCTCTCAATGAAAGTGCTTTTCCACAATCTGTGACTAGGGCTACTTGAAGAGGAAACAAACCATAGAAACAAAACTGAGAACTTCTTTATTTTGTTAAGTTTCAAAGAGCTACTACAATCCATGTTGGATTTAGAGTTCCAAATTCATCTATCTATATAGGAGAGAACAGAGGGAAACCTTAATATAAAAACTGGTACTGTAGACGAACGCTTCTACCTAGAAGAACAAAATTTGGTGAGCCAAGTGGGATTTGTGTACTGATCATGACCACCAAGTATCATCAAGATTGGGTGAAAAAATATTTGCTGGTATTTTGGAAACTCGTTATTTCTTAGAAGACTGGCAACCACTCTCAATGAAACTGCTTCCACAGTCTGTGCCTAGGGCTACTTGAAGAAGAAACAAACCATAGAGACAAAACTGAGAACTCCTTTAGTTTGTCAAGTTTCAAAGAGCTACTACAATCCATGTTGGATTTAGAGTTCCAAATTCATCTCTATATAGGAGAGAACAGAGAGAAACCTAAATATAAAAACTGCTACTGTAGACGAACGCTTCAACCTAGAAGAACAAAATTTGGTGAGCCAAGTGGGATTTGTGTGCTGGTCATTAGCAACAAGTATCATCAAGATTGGGTGAAAAAATATTTGCTGGTATTTCGGAAACTCGTTATTTCTTAGAAGCTTGGCAACCCCTCTCAATGAAAGTGCTTTTCCACAGTCTGTGCCTAGGGCAACTTGAAGAGAAAACAAACCATAGAGAAAAAACTCAGAACTCCTTTATTTTGTCAAGTTTCAAAGAGCTACTACAAACCATGTTGGATGTAGAGTTCCAAATTCATCTACCTATATATGAGAGAACAGAGTGAAACCTAAATATAAAAACTGCTACTGTAGACGAACGCTTCAACCTAGAAGAACAAAATTTGGTGAGCCAAGTGGGATCGGTGTACTGATCATTACCTCCAAGTATCATCAAGATTGGGTGGAAAAATATCTGCTGGTATTTCGGAAACTCGTTATTTCTTAGAAGCTGGGCAACCCCTCTCAATGAAATTGCTTTTCCACAGTGTGTGCCTAGGGCTACTTGAAGAGGAAACAAACCGTAGAGACAAAACTGAGAACTCCTTTATTTTGTCAAGTTTCAAAGAGCTACTACAATCCATGTTGGATTTAGAGTTCCAAATTCATCTATCTATATAGGAGAGAACAGAGAGAAACCTAAATATAAAAACTGCTACTGTAGACGAACGCTTCAACCTAGAAGAACAAAATTTGGTGAGCCAAGTGGGATTTGTGTGCTGGTCATTAGCAACAAGTATCATCAAGATTGGGTGAAAAAATATTTGCTGGTATTTCGGAAACTCGTTATTTCTTAGAAGCTTGGCAACCCCTCTCAATGAAAGTGCTTTCCACAGTCTGTGCCTAGGGCTACTTGAAGAGAAAACAAACCATAGAGAAAAAACTCAGAACTCCTTTATTTTGTCAAGTTTCAAAGAGCTACTACAATCCATGTTGGATTTAGAGTTCCAAAATCATCTACCTATATATGAGAGAACAGAGTGAAACCTAAATATAAAAACTGCTACTGTAGACGAACGCTTCAACCGAGAAGAACAAAATCGGTGAGCCAAGTGGGATCTGTGTACTGATCATTAGCAACAAGTATCATCAAGATTGGGTGAAAAAATATTTGCTGGTATTTCGGAAACTCGATATTTCTTAGAAGCTTGGCAACCACTCTCAATGAAAGTGCTTTTCCACAGTGTGTGCCTAGGGCTACTTGAAGAGGAAACAAACCATAGAGACAAAACTGAGAACTTCTTTATTTTGTCAAGTTTCAAAGAGCTACTACAAACCATGTTGGATTTAGTGTTCCAAATTCATCTATCTCTATAGGAGAGAACATAGGGAAACCTAAATATAAAAACTGCTACTGTAGACAAATGCTTCAACCTAGAAGAACCAAATTTGGTGAGCCAAGTGGGATTTGTGTACTGATCATTAGCAACAAGTATCATCAAGATTGGGTGAAAAGATATTTGCTGGTATTTCGGAAACTCGTTATTTCTTAGAAGCTTGTCATCCCCTCTCAATGAAAGTGCTTTTAAACAGTGTGTGCCTAGGGCTACTTGAAGAGGAAACAATCCATAGAGACAAAACTGAGAACTCTTTTATTTTGTCAAGTTTCAAAGAGCTACTACAAACCATGTTGGATTTAGAGTTCAAAATTCATCTACCTATATATGAGAGAACAGAGGGAAACCTAAATATAAAAACTGCTACTGTAGACGAACGCGTCAACCTAGAGGAACAAAATTTGGTGAGCCAAGTGGGATCTGTGTACTGATCATTACCACCAAGTATCATCAAGATTGCTGAAAAAATATTTGCTGGTGTTTCGGAAACTCGTTATTTCTTAGAAGCTTGGCAACCCCTCTCAATGAAAGTGCTTTTCCACAGTGTGTGCCTAGGGCTACTTGAAGAGGAAACAAACCATAGAGACAAAACTGAGAACTCCTTTATTTTGTCAAGTTTCAAAGATCTACTACAAACCATGTTGGATTTAGTGTTCCAAATTCATCTATCTATACAGGAGAGAACAGAGTGAAACATAAATATAAAAACTGCTACTGTAGACGAACGCTTGAACATAGAAGAACAAAATTTGGTGAGCCTAGTGGGATTTGTGTACTCATCATTACCACCAAGTATCATCAAGATTGGGTGAAAAAATATTTGCTGGTATTTCGGAAACTCGTTATTTCTTAGAAGCTTGGCAACCCATATCAATGAAAGTGCTCTCCACGGTCTGTGCCTAGGGCTACTTGAAGAGGAAACAAAACATAGAGACAAAACTGAGAACTTTTTTATTTTGTCAAGTTTCAAAGAGCTACTACAATCCATGTTGGATTTAGAGTTCCAAATTCATCTATCTATATAGGAGAGAACAGAGAGAAACCTAAGTATAAAAACTGCTACTGTAGACGAACGCTTCAACCTAGAGGAACAAAATTTGGTGAGCCAAGTGAAATTTGTGTACTGATAATTACCACTAAGTATCATCAAGTTTGGGTGAAAAAATATTTGCTGGTATTTCGGAAACTTGTAATTTCTTAGAAGCTTGGCAACCTCTCTCAATGAAAGTGCTTTTCCACAGTCTGTGCCTAGGGCTACTTGAGGAGGAAACAAACTATAGAGACAAAACCGAGAACTCCTTATTTTGTCAAGTTTCAAAGAGCTACTACAATCCATTATGGGTTTAGAGTTCCAAATTCATCTATCTATATAGGAGAGAACAGAGGGAAACCTAAATATAAAAACTGCTACTGTGGACGAACGCTTCAACCTAGAAGAACAAAATTTGGTGAGCCAAGTGGTATTTGTGTACTGATCATTACCACCAAGTATCATCAAGATTGGGTGAAAAAATATTTCCTGGTATTTCGGAAACTCGTAATTTCTTAGAAGCTTGGCAACCCCTCTCAATGAAAGTGCTTTTCCACAATCTGTGACTAGGGCTACTTGAAGAGGAAACAAACCATAGAAACAAAACTGAGAACTTCTTTATTTTGTTAAGTTTCAAAGAGCTACTACAATCCATGTTGGATTTAGAGTTCCAAATTCATCTATCTATATAGGAGAGAACAGAGGGAAACCTTAATATAAAAACTGGTACTGTAGACGAACGCTTCTACCTAGAAGAACAAAATTTGGTGAGCCAAGTGGGATTTGTGTACTGATCATGACCACCAAGTATCATCAAGATTGGGTGAAAAAATATTTGCTGGTATTTTGGAAACTCGTTATTTCTTAGAAGACTGGCAACCACTCTCAATGAAACTGCTTCCACAGTCTGTGCCTAGGGCTACTTGAAGAAGAAACAAACCATAGAGACAAAACTGAGAACTCCTTTAGTTTGTCAAGTTTCAAAGAGCTACTACAATCCATGTTGGATTTAGAGTTCCAAATTCATCTCTATATAGGAGAGAACAGAGAGAAACCTAAATATAAAAACTGCTACTGTAGACGAACGCTTCAACCTAGAAGAACAAAATTTGGTGAGCCAATTGGGATTTGTGTGCTGGTCATTAGCAACAAGTATCATCAAGATTGGGTGAAAAAATATTTGCTGGTATTTCGGAAACTCGTTATTTCTTAGAAGCTTGGCAACCCCTCTCAATGAAAGTGCTTTTCCACAGTCTGTGCCTAGGGCAACTTGAAGAGAAAACAAACCATAGAGAAAAAACTCAGAACTCCTTTATTTTGTCAAGTTTCAAAGAGCTACTACAAACCATGTTGGATGTAGAGTTCCAAATTCATCTACCTATATATGAGAGAACAGAGTGAAACCTAAATATAAAAACTGCTACTGTAGACGAACGCTTCAACCTAGAAGAAAAAATTTGGTGAGCCAAGTGGGATCGGTGTACTGATCATTACCACCAAGTATCATCAAGATTGGGTGGAAAAATATCTGCTGGTATTTCGGAAACTCGTTATTTCTTAGAAGCTGGGCAACCCCTCTCAATGAAAGTGCTTTTCCACAGTGTGTGCCTAGGGCTACTTGAAGAGGAAACAAACCGTAGAGACAAAACTGAGAACTCCTTTATTTTGTCAAGTTTCAAAGAGCTACTACAATCCATGTTGGATTTAGAGTTCCAAATTCATCTATCTATATAGGAGAGAACAGAGAGAAACCTAAGTATAAAAACTGCTACTGTAGACGAACGCTTCAACCTAGAGGAACAAAATTTGGTGAGCCAAGTGAAATTTGTGTACTGATCATTACCACCAAGTATCATCAAGTTTGGGTGAAAAAATATTTGTTGGTATTTCGGAAACTTGTAATTTCTTAGAAGCTTGGCAACCACTCTCAATGAAAGTGCTATTCCACAGTCTGTGCCTAGGGCTACTTGAAGAGGCAACAAACTATAGACTCAAAACTGAGAACTCCTTTATTTTGTCAAGTTTCAAAGAGCTACTACAATCCATGTTGGGTTTAGAGTTCCAAATTCATCTATCTATATAGGAGAGAACAGAGGGAAACCTAAATATAAAAACTGCTACTGTAGACGAACGCTTCAACCTAGAAGAACAAAATTTGGTGAGCCAAGTGGGATTTGTGTACTGATCATTAGCAACAAGTATCATCAAGATTGGGTGAAAAAATATTTGCTGGTATTTCGGAAACTCGTTATTTCTTAGAAGCTTGGCAACCCCTCTCAATGAAAGTGCTTTTCCACAGTGTGTGCCTAGGGCTACTTGAAGAGGAAACAATCCATAGAGACAAAACTGAGAACTCCTTTATTTTTTCAAGTTTCAAGGAGCTACTACAATCCATGTTGGATTTAGAGTTCCAAATTCATCTATCTATATAGGAGAGAACAGAGAGAAACCTAAATATCAAAACTGCTACTGTAGACGAACGCTTCAACCTAGAAGAATAAAATTTGGTGAGCCAAGTGGGATTTGTGTACTGGTCATTAGCAACAAGTATCATCAAGATTGGGGGAAAAAATATTTGCTGGTATTTCGGAAACTCGTTATTTCTTAGAAGCTTGGCCACCCCTCTCAATGAAAGTGCTTTTCCACAGTCTGTGCCTAGGGCAACTTGAAGAGAAAACAAACCATAGAGAAAAAACTCAGAACTCCTTTATTTTTTCAAGTTTCAAAGAGCTACTACAATCCATGTTGGATTTAGAGTTCCAAAATCATCTACCTATATATGAGAGAACAGAGTGAAACCTAAATATAAAAACTGCTACTGTAGACGAACGCTTCAACCGAGAAGAACAAAATCGGTGAGCCAAGTGGGATCTGTGTACTGATCATTAGCAACAAGTATCATCAAGATTGGGTGAAAAAATATTTGCTGGTATTTCGGAAACTCGATATTTCTTAGAAGCTTGGCAACCACTCTCAATGAAAGTGCTTTTCCACAGTGTGTGCCTAGGGCTACTTGAAGAGGAAACAAACCATAGAGACAAAACTGAGAACTTCTTTATTTTGTCAAGTTTCAAAGAGCTACTACAAACCATGTTGGATTTAGTGTTCCAAATTCATCTATCTCTATAGGAGAGAACATAGGGAAACCTAAATATAAAAACTGCTAATGTAGACAAATGCTTCAACCTAGAAGAACCAAATTTGGTGAGCCAAGTGGGATTTGTGTACTGATCATTAGCAACAAGTATCATCAAGATTGGGTGAAAAGATATTTGCTGGTATTTCGGAAACTCGTTATTTCTTAGAAGCTTGTCAACCCCTCTCAATGAAAGTGCTTTTAAACAGTGTGTGCCTAGGGCTACTTGAAGAGGAAACAATCCATAGAGACAAAAGTGAGAACTCTTTTATTTTGTCAAGTTTCAAAGAGCTACTACAAACAATGTTGGATTTAGAGTTCAAAATTCATCTACCTATATATGAGAGAACAGAGTGACACCTAAATATAAAAACTGCTACTGTAGACGAACGCTTCAACCTAGAAGATCAAAATTTGGTGAGCCAAGTGGGATCTGTGTACTTATCATTACCACCAAGTATCATCAAGATTGGGTGAAAAAATATTTGCTGGTATTTCGGAAACTCGTTATTTCTAAGAAGCTTGGCAACCCCTATCAATGAAAATGCTTATCCACAGTGTGTGCCTAGGGCTACTTGAAGAGGAAACAAACCATAGAGACAAAAGTGAGAACTCCTTTATTTTGTCAAGTTTCAAAGAGCTACTACAATCCATGTTGGATTTAGAGTTCCAAATTCATCTATCTATATAGGAGAGAACAGAGGGAAACCTAAATATAAAAACTGCTACTGTAGAAAAATGCTTCAACCTAGAAGAACAAAATTTGGTGAGCCAAGTGGGATCTGTGTACTGATCATTAGCAACAAGTATCATCAAGATTGGGTGAAAAAATATTTGCTGGTATTTCGGAAACTCGTTATTTCTTAGAAGCTTGGCAACCCATCTCAATGAAAGTGCTTTTCCACAGTGTGTGCCTAGGGCTACTTGAAGTGGAAACAATCCATAGATACAAAACTGAGAACTCTTTTATTTTGTCAAGTTTCAAAGAGCTACTACAAACCATGTTGGATTTAGAGTTCCAAATTCATCTACCTATATATGAGAGAACAGAGTGAAACCTAAATATAAAAACTGCTACTGTAGACGAACGCTTCAACCTAGAAGAACAAAATTTGGTGAGCCAAGTGGGATCTGTGTACTGATCATGACCACCAAGTATCATCAAGATTGCTGAAAAAATATTTGCTGGTGTTTCGGAAACTCGTTATTTCTTAGAAGCTTGGCAACCCCTCTCAATGAAAGTGCTTTTCCCCAGTGTGTGCCTAGGGCTACTTGAAGAGGAAACAAACCATAGAGACAAAACTGAGAACTCCTTTATTTTGTCAAGTTTCAAAGATCTACTACAAACCATGTTGGATTTAGAGTTCCAAATTCATCTATCTATACAGGAGAGAACAGAGTGAAACATAAATATAAAAACTGCTACTGTAGACGAACGCTTGAACATAGAAGAACAAAATTTGGTGAGCCTAGTGGGATTTGTGTACTCATCATTACCACCAAGTATCATCAAGATTGGGTGAAAAAATATTTGCTGATATTTCGGAAATTCGTTATTTCTTAGAAGCTTGGCAACCCCTCTCAATGAAAGTGCTTTTCCACAGTCTGTGCCTAGGGCTACTTGAAGAGGAAACAAACCATAGAGAAAAAACTGAGATCTCCTTTATTTTGTCAAGTTTCAAAGATCTACTACAACCATGTTGGATTTAGAGTTCCAAATTCATCTATCTATATAGGAGAGAACAGAGAGAAACCTAAATATAAAAACTGCTACTGTAGACGAACGCTTCAACTTAGAAGAACAAAATTTGGTGAGCCAAGTGGGATTTGTGTACTGATCATTACCACCAAGTATCATCAAGATTAAGTGAAAAAATATTTGCTGGTGTTTCGGAAACTTGTAATTTCTTAGAAGCTTGGCAACCACTCTAAATGAAATTGCTTTTCCACAGTCTGTGCCTAGGGCTACTTGAAGAGGAAACAAACCATAGAGACAAAACTGACAACTCCTTTATTTTGTCAAGTTTCAAAGAGCTACTACAAACCATGTTGGATTTAGAGTTCCAAATTCATCTATCTATATAGGAGAGAACAGAGGGAAACCTAAATTTAAAAACTGCTACTGTAGACGAACGCTTCAACCTAGAAGAACAAAATTTGGTGAGCCAAGTGGTATTTGTGTACTGATCATTAGCAACAAGTATCATCAAGATTGGGTGAAAAAATATTTGCTGGTATTTTGGAAACTCGTTATTTCTTAGAAGCCTGGCAACCCATCTCAATGAAAGTGCTTCCACAGTCTGTGCCTAGGACTACTTGAAGAAGAAACAAACCATAGAGACAAAACTGAGAACTCCTTTAGTGTGTCAAGTTTCAAAGAGCTACTACAATCCATGTTGGATTTAGAGTTCCAAATTCATCTATCTATATAGGAGAGAACAGAGAGAAACCTAAGTATAAAAACTGCTACTGTAGACAAACGCTTCAACCTAGAAGAACAAAATTTGGTGAGCCAAGTGGGATTTGTGTACTGATCATTAGCAACAAGTATCATCAAGATTGGGTGAAAAAATATTTGCTGGTATTTCGGAAACTCGTTATTTCTTAGAAGCTTGGCAACCCCTCTCAATGAAAGTGGTTTTCCACAGTCTGTGCCTAGGGCAACTTGAAGAGAAAACAAACCATAGAGAAAAAACTGAGAACTCCTTTATTTTGTCAAGTTTCACAGAGCTACTACAAACCATGTTGGATGTAGAGTTCCAAATTCATCTACCTATATATGAGAGAACAGAGTGAAACCTAAGTATAAAAACTGCTACTGTAGACGAACGCTTCAACCTAGAAGAACAAAATTGGTGAGCCAAGTGGGATCTGTGTACTGATCATTACCACCAAGTATCATCAAGATTGGGTGAAAAAATATTTGCTGGTATTTCGGAAACTCGTTATTTCTTAGAAGCTTGGCAACCACTCTCAATGAAAGTGCTTTTCCACAGTGTGTGCCTAGGGCTACTTGAAGAGGAAACAAACTATAGAGACAAAACTGAGAACTCCTTTATTTTGTCAAGTTTCAAAGAGCTACTACAATCCATTATGGGTTTAGAGTTCCAAATTCATCTATCTATATAGGAGAGAACAGAGGGAAACCTAAATATAAAAACTGCTACTGTGGACGAACGCTTCAACCTAGAAGAACAAAATTTGGTGAGCCAAGTGGTATTTGTGTACTGATCATTACCACCAAGTATCATCAAGATTGGGTGAAAAAAATATTTCCTTTTATTTCGGAAACTCGTAATTTCTTAGAAGCTTGGCAACCCCTCTCAATGAAAGTGCTTTTCCACAATCTGAGACTAGGGCTACTTGAAGAGGAAACAAACCATAGAGACAAAACTGAGAACTTCTTTATTTTGTTAAGTTTCAAAGAGCTACTACAATCCATGTTGGATTTAGAGTTCCAAATTCATCTATCTATATAGGAGAGAACAGAGGGAAACCTTAATATAAAAACTGGTACTGTAGACGAACGCTTCTACCTAGAAGAACAAAATTTGGTGAGCCAAGTGGGATTTGTGTACTGATCATGACCACCAAGTATCATCAAGATTGGGTGAAAAAATATTTGCTGGTATTTTGGAAACTCGTTATTTCTTAGAAGACTGGCAACCACTCTCAATGAAACTGCTTCCACAGTCTGTGCCTAGGGCTACTTGAAGAAGAAACAAACCATAGAGACAAAACTGAGAACTCCTTTAGTTTGTCAAGTTTCAAAGAGCTACTACAATCCATGTTGGATTTAGAGTTCCAAATTCATCTCTATATAGGAGAGAACAGAGAGAAACCTAAATATAAAAACTGCTACTGTAGACGAACGCTTCAACCTAGAAGAACAAAATTTGGTGAGCCAAGTGGGATTTGTGTGCTGGTCATTAGCAACAAGTATCATCAAGTTTGGGTGAAAAAATATTTGCTGGTATTTCGGAAACTCGTTATTTCTTAGAAGCTTGGCAACCCCTCTCAATGAAAGTGCTTTTCCACAGTCTGTGCCTAGGGCAACTTGAAGAGAAAACAAACCATAGAGAAAAAACTCAGAACTCCTTTATTTTGTCAAGTTTCAAAGAGCTACTACAAACCATGTTGGATGTAGAGTTCCAAATTCATCTACCTATATATGAGAGAACAGAGTGAAAACTAAATATAAAAACTGCTACTGTAGACGAACGCTTCAACCTAGAAGAACAAAATTTGGTGAGCCAAGTGGGATCGGTGTACTGATCATTACCACCAAGTATCATCAAGATTGGGTGGAAAAATATCTGCTGGTATTTCGGAAACTCGTTATTTCTTAGAAGCTGGGCAACCCCTCTCAATGAAAGTGGTTTTCCACAGTGTGTGCCTAGGGCTACTTGAAGAGGAAACAAACCGTAGAGACAAAACTGAGAACTCCTTTATTTTGTCAAGTTTCAAAGAGCTACTACAATCCATGTTGGATTTAGAGTTCCAAATTCATCTATCTATATAGGAGAGAACAGAGAGAAACCTAAGTATAAAAACTGCTACTGTAGACGAACGCTTCAACCTAGAGGAACAAAATTTGGTGAGCCAAGTGAAATTTGTGTACTGATCATTACCACCAAGTATCATCAAGTTTGGGTGAAAAAATATTTGTTGGTATTTCGGAAACTTGTAATTTCTTAGAAGCTTGGCAACCACTCTCAATGAAAATGCTTTTCCACAGTCTGTGCCTAGGGCTACTTGAAGAGGCAACAAACTATAGACTCAAAACTGAGAACTCCTTTATTTTGTCAAGTTTCAAAGAGCTACTACAATCCATGTTGGGTTTAGAGTTCCAAAATCATCTATCTATATAGGAGAGAACAGAGGGAAACCTAAATATAAAAACTGCTACTGTAGACGAACGCTTCAACCTAGAAGAACAAAATTTGGTGAGCCAAGTGGGATTTGTGTACTGGTCATTACCACCAAGTATCATCAAGATTGGGTGAAAAAATATTTGCTGGTATTTCGGAAACTCGTAATTTCTTAGAAGCTTGGCAACCCCTCTCAATGAAAGTGCTTTTCCACTGTCTGTGACTAGGGCTACTTGAAGAGGAAACAAACCATAGAGACAAAACTGAGAACTCCTTTATTTTGTCAAGTTTCAAAGAGCTACTACAATCCATGTTGGATTTAGAGTTCCAAATTCATCTATCTATATAGGAGAGAACAGAGTGAAACCTAAATATAAAAACTGCTAGTGTAGACGAACGCTTCAACCTAGAAGAACAAAATTTGGTGAGCCAAGTGGGATTTGTGTACTGATCATTAGCAACAAGTATCATCAAGATTGGGTGAAAAAATATTTGCTGGTATTTCGGAAACTCGTTATTTCTTAGAAGCTTGGCAACCCCTCTCAATGAAAGTGCTTTTCCACAGTGTGTGCCTAGGGCTACTTGAAGAGGAAACAAACCATAGAGACAAAACTGAGAACTCCTTTATTTTTTCAAGTTTCAAGGAGCTACTACAATACATGTTGGATTTAGAGTTCCAAATTCATCTATCTATATAGGAGAGAACAGAGAGAAACCTAAATATCAAAACTGCTACTGTAGACGAACGCTTCAACCTAGAAGAATAAAATTTGGTGAGCCAAGTGGAATTTGTGTACTGGTCATTAGCAACAAGTATCATCAAGATTGGGTGAAAAAATATTTGCTGGTATTTCGGAAACTCGTTATTTCTTAGAAGCTTGGACACCCCTCTCAATGAAAGTGCTTTTCCACAGTCTGTGCCTAGGGCAACTTGAAGAGAAAACAAACCATAGAGAAAAAACTCAGAACTCCTTTATTTTGTCAAGTTTCAAAGAGCTACTACAAACCATGTTGGATTTAGAGTTCCAAAATCATCTACCTATATATGAGAGAACAGAGTGAAACCTAAATATAAAAACTGCTACTGTAGACGAACGCTTCAACCGAGAAGAACAAAATCGGTGAGCCAAGTGGGATCTGTGTACTGATCATTAGCAACAAGTATCATCAAGATTGGGTGAAAAAATATTTGCTGGTATTTCGGAAACTCGATATTTCTTAGAGGCTTGGCAACCACTCTCAATGAAAGTGCTTTTCCACAGTGTGTGCCTAGGGCTACTTGAAGAGGAAACAAACCATAGAGACAAAACTGAGAACTTCTTTATTTTGTCAAGTTTCAAAGAGCTACTACAAACCATGTTAGATTTAGTGTTCCAAATTCATCTATCTCTATAGGAGAGAACATAGGGAAACCTAAATATAAAAACTGCTAGTATAGACAAATGCTTCAACCTAGAAGAACCAAATTTGGTGAGCCAAGTGGGATTTGTGTACTGATCATTAGCAACAAGTATCATCAAGATTGGGTGAAAAGATATTTGCTGGTATTTCGGAAACACGTTATTTCTTAGAAGCTTGTCAACCCCTCTCAATGAAAGTGCTTTTAAACAGTGTGTGCCTAGGGCTACTTGAAGAGGAAACAATCCATAGAGACAAAACTGAGAACTCTTTTATTTTGTCAAGTTTCAAAGAGCTACTACAAACCATGTTGGATTTAGAGTTCAAAATTCATCTACCTATATATGAGAGAACAGAGTGACACCTAAATATAAAAACTGCTACTGTAGACGAACGCTTCAACCTAGAAGAACCAAATGTGGTGAGCCAAGTGGGATCTGTGTACTTATCATTACCACCAAGTATCATCAAGATTGGGTGAAAAAATATTTGCTGGTATTTCGGAAACTCGTTATTTCTAAGAAGCTTGGCAACCCCTCTCAATGAAAGTGCTTATCCACAGTGTGTGCCTAGGGCTACTTGAAGAGGAAACAAACCATAGAGACAAAAGTGAGAACTCCTTTATTTTGTCAAGTTTCAAAGAGCTACTACAATCCATGTTGGATTTAGAGTTCCAAATTCATCTATCTATATAGGAGAGAACAGAGGGAAACCTAAATATAAAAACTGCTACTGTAGACGAACGCTTCAACCTAGAAGAAAAAAATTTGGTGAGCCAAGTGGGATTTGTGTACTGATCATGACCACCAAGTATCATCAAGATTGGGTGAAAAAATATTTGCTGGTATTTTGGAAACTCGTTATTTCTTAGAAGCCTGGCAACCACTCTCAAAGAAAGTGCTTCCACAGTCTGTGCCTAGGGCTACTTGAAGAAGAAACAAACCATAGAGACAAAACTGAGAACTCCTTTAGTTTGTCGAGTTTCAAAGAGCTACTACAATCCATGTTGGATTTAGAGTTCAAAATTCATCTATCTATATAGAAGAGAACAGACAGAAACCTAAATATAAAAACTGATACTGTAGACGAACGCTTCAACCTAGAAGAACAAAATTTGGTGAGCCAAGTGGGATCTGTGTACTTATCATTAGCAACAAGTATCATCAAGATTGGGTGAAAAGATATTTGCTGGTATTTCGGAAACTCGATATTTCTTAGAAGATTGGCAACCACTCTCAATGAAAGTGCTTTTCCACAGTGTGTGCCTAGGGCTACTTGAAGAGGAAACAAACCATAGAGACAAAACGGAGAACTCCTTTATTTTGTCAAGTTTCAAAGAGCTACTACAATCCATGTTGGATTTAGAGTTCCAAATTCATCTATCTATATAGGAGAGAACAGAGAGAAACCTAAATATAAAAACTGCTACTGTAGACGAACGCGTCAACCTAGAGGAACAATATTTGGTGAGCCAAGTGGGATTTGTGTACTGATCATTACCACCAAGTATCATCAAGATTGGGTGAAAAGATATTTGCTGGTATTTCGTAAACTCGATATTTCTTAGAAGCTTGGCAACCACTCTCAATGAAAGTGCTTTTCCACAGTGTGTGCCTAGGGCTACTTGAAGAGGAAACAAACCATAGAGACAAAACGGAGAACTCCTTTATTTTGTCAAGTTTCAAAGAGCTACTACAATCCATGTTGGATTTAGAGTTCCAAATTCATCTATCTATATAGGAGAGAACAGAGAGAAACCTAAATATAAAAACTGCTACTGTAGACGAACGCGTCAACCTAGAGGAACAATATTTGGTGAGCCAAGTGGGATTTGTGTACTGATCATTACCACCAAGTATCATCAAGATTGGGTGAAAAAATATTTGCTGGTATTTCGGAAACTTGTAATTTCTCAGAAGCTTGGCAACCCCTCTCAATGAAAGTGCTATTAAACAGTCTGTGCCTTGGGCTACTTGAAGACCAAACAAACCATAGAGACAAAACTGAGAACTCTTTTATTTTGTCCAGTTTCAAAGAGCTACTACAAACCATGTTGGATTTAGAGTTCCAAATTCATCTATCTATATAGGAGAGAACAGAGGGAAACCTAAATATAAAAACTGCTACTGTAGAAAAATGCCTCAACCTAGAAGAACAAAATTTGGTGAGCCAAGTGGGATCTGTGTACTGATCATTAGCAACAAGTATCATCAAGATTGGGTGAAAAAATATTTGCTGGTATTTCGGAAACTCGTTATTTCTTAGAAGCTTGGCAACCCATCTCAATGAAAGTGCTTTTCCACAGTGTGTGCCTAGGGCTACTTGAAGTGGAAACAATCCATAGATACAAAACTGAGAACTCCTTTATTTTGTCAAGTTTCAAAGAGCTACTACAAACCATGTTGGATTTAGAGTTCCAAATTCATCTACCTATATATGAGAGAACAGAGTGAAACCTAAATATAAAAACTGCTACTGTAGAAGAACGCTTCAACCTAGAAGAACAAAATTTGGTGAGCCAAGTGGGATCTGTGTACTGATCATTACCACCAAGTATCATCAAGATTGCTGAAAAAATATTTGCTGGTGTTTCGGAAACTCGTTATTTCTTAGAAGCTTGGCAACCCCTCTCAATGAAAGTGCTTTTCCACAGTGTGTGCCTAGGGCTACTTGAAGAGGAAACAAACCATAGAGACAAAACTGAGAACTCCTTTATTTTGTCAAGTTTCAAAGATCTACTACAAACCCTGTTGGATTTAGAGTTCCAAATTCATCTATCTATACAGGAGAGAACAGAGTGAAACATAAATATAAAAACTGCTACTGTAGACGAACGCTTGAACATAGAAGAACAAAATTTGGTGAGCCTAGTGGGATTTGTGTACTCATCATTACCACCAAGTATCATCAAGATTGGGTGAAAAAATATTTGCTGGTATTTCGGAAACTCGTTATTTCTTAGAAGCTTGGCAACCCATATCAATGAAAGTTCTTTCCACAGTCTGTGCCTAGGGCTACTTGAAGAGGAAACAAACCATAGAGACAAAACTGAGAACTTTTTTATTTTGTCAAGTTTCAAAGAGCTACTACAATCCATGTTGGATTTAGAGTTCCAAATTCATCTATCTATATAGGAGAGAACAGAGAGAAACCTAAATATAAAAACTGCTACTGTAGACGAACGCTTCAACCTAGAAGAACAAAATTAGGTGAGCCAAGTGGGATTTTTGTACTGATCATTACCACCAAGAATCATCAAGTTTGGGTGAAAAAATATTTGCTGGTGTTTCGGAAACTTGTAATTTCTTAGAAGCTTGGCAACCACTCTCAATGAAAGTGCTTTTCCACAGTCTGTGACTAGGGCTACTTGAAGAGGAAACAAACCATAGAGACAAAACTGAGAACTCCTTTATTTTGTCAAGTTTCAAAAAGCTACTACAAACCATGTTGGATTTAGAGTTCCAAATTCATCTATCTATATAGGAGAGAACAGAGGGAAACCTAAATATAAAAACTGCTACTGTAGACGAAAGCTTCAAACTAGAAGAACAAAATTTGGTGAGCCAAGTGGGATTTGTGTACTGATCATTACCACCAAGTATCATCAAAATTGGGTGAAAAAATATTTGCTGGTATTTCGGAAACTCGTTATTTCTTAGAAGCTTGGCAACCCCTCTCGATGAAAGTGCTTTTCCACAGTCTGTGCCTAGGGCTACTTGAAGAGGAAACAAACCATAGAGAAAAAACTGAGATCTCCTTTATTTGTCAAGTTTCAAAGATCTACTACAACCATGTTGGATTTAGAGTTCCAAATTCATCTATCTATATAGGAGAGAACAGAGAGAAACCTAAATATAAAAACTGCTACTGTAGACGAACGCTTCAACTTAGAAGAACAAAATTTGGTGAGCCAAGTGGGATTTGTGTACTGATCATTACCACCAAGTATCATCAAGATTAAGTGAAAAAATATTTGCTGGTGTTTCGGAAACTTGTAATTTCTTAGAAGCTTGGCAACCACTCTAAATGAAATTGCTTTTCCACAGTCTGTGCCTAGGGCTACTTGAAGAGGAAACAAACCATAGAGACAAAACTGACAACTCCTTTATTTTGTCAAGTTTAAAGAGCTACTACAAACCATGTTGGATTTAGAGTTCCAAATTCATCTATCTATATAGGAGAGAACAGAGGGAAACCTAAATTTAAAAACTGCTACTGTAGACGAACGCTTCAACCTAGAAGAACAAAATTTGGTGATCCAAGTGGGATTTGTGTACTGATCATTAGCAACAAGTATCATCAAGATTGGGTGAAAAAATATTTGCTGGTATTTCGGAAACTCGTTATTTCTTAGAAGCTTGGCAACCCCTCTCAATGAAAGTGCTTTTCCACAGTGTGTGCCTAGGGCTACTTGAAGAGGAAACAATCCATAGAGACAAAACTGAGAACTCCTTTATTTTTTCAAGTTTCAAGGAGCTACTACAATCCATGTTGGATTTAGAGTTCCAAATTCATCTATCTATATAGGAGAGAACAGAGAGAAACCTAAATATCAAAACTGCTACTGTAGACGAACGCTTCAACCTAGAAGAACAAAATTTGGTGAGCCAAGTGGGATTTGTGTACTGGTCATTAGCAACAAGTATCATCAAGATTGGGTGAAAAAATATTTGCTGGTATTTCGGAAACTCGTTATTTCTTAGAAGCTTGGCCACCCCTCTCAATGAAAGTGCTTTTCCACAGTCTGTGCCTAGGGCAACTTGAAGAGAAAACAAACCATAGAGAAAAAACTCAGAACTCCTTTATTTTGTCAAGTTTCAAAGAGCCTCTACAAACCATGTTGGATTTAGAGTTCCAAAATCATCTACCTATATATGAGAGAACAGAGTGAAACCTAAATATAAAAACTGCTACTGTAGACGAACGCTTCAACCGAGAAGAACAAAATCGGTGAGCCAAGTGGGATCTGTGTACTGATCATTAGCAACAAGTATCATCAAGATTGGGTGAAAAAATATTTGCTCGTATTTCGGAAACTCGATATTTCTTAGAAGCTTGGCAACCACTCTCAATGAAAGTGCTTTTCCACAGTGTGTGCCTAGGGCTACTTGAAGAGGAAACAAACCATAGAGACAAAACTGAGAACTTCTTTATTTTTTCAAGTTTCAAAGAGCTACTACAAACCATGTTGGATTTAGTGTTCCAAATTCATCTATCTCTATAGGAGAGAACATAGGGAAACCTAAATATAAAAACTGCTACTGTAGACAAATGCTTCAACCTAGAAGAACCAAATTTGGTGAGCCAAGTGGGATTTGTGTACTGATCATTAGCAACAAGTATCATCAAGTTTGAGTGAAAAGATATTTGCTGGTATTTCGGAAACTCGTTATTTCTTAGAAGCTTGTCAACCCCTCTCAATGAAAGTGCTTTTAAACAGTGTGTGCCTAGGGCTACTTGAAGAGGAAACAATCCATAGAGACAAAACTGAGAACTCTTTTATTTTGTCAAGTTTCAAAGAGCTACTACAAACCATGTTGGATTTAGAGTTCAAAATTCATCTACCTATATATGAGAGAACAGAGTGAAACCTAAATATAAAAACTGCTACTGTAGACGAACGCTTCAACCTAGAAGAACAAAATTTGGTGAGCCAAGTGGGATCTGTGTACTTATCATTACCACCAAGTATCATCAAGATTTTGTAAAAAAATATTTGCTGGTATTTCGGAAACTCGTTATTTCTAAGAAGCTTGGCAACCCCTCTCAATGAAAGTGCTTATCCACAGTGTGTGCCTAGGGCTACTTGAAGAGGAAACAAACCATAGAGACAAAACTGAGAACTCCTTTATTTTGTCAAGTTTCAAAGAGCTACTACAATCCATGTTGGATTTAGAGTTCCAAATTCATCTATCTATATAGGAGAGAACAGAGGGAAACCTAAATATAAAAACTGCTACTGTAGACGAACGCTTCAACCTAGAAGAACAAAATTTGGTGAGCCAAGTGGGATTTGTGTACTGATCATGACCACCAAGTATCATGAAGATTGGGTGAAAAAATATTTGCTGGTATTTTGGAAACTCGTTATTTCTTAGAAGCCTGGCAACCACTCTCAAAGAAATTGCTTCCACAGTCTGTGCCTAGGGCTACTTGAAGAAGAAACAAACCATAGAGACAAAACTGAGACTCCTTTAGTTTGTCAAGTTTCAAAGAGCTACTACAATCCATGTTGGATTTAGAGTTCAAAATTCATCTATCTATATAGAAGAGAACAGAGAGAAATTTAAATATAAAAACTGCTACTGTAGACGAACGCTTCAACCTAGAAGAACAAAATTTAGTGAGCCAAGTGGGATCTGTGTACTTATCATTAGCAACAAGTATCATCAAGATTGGGTGAAAAGATATTTGCTGGTATTTCGGAAACTCGATATTTCTTAGAAGCTTGGCAACCACTCTCAATGAAAGTGCTTTTCCACAGTGTGTGCCTAGGGCTACTTGAAGAGGAAACAAACCATAGAGACAAAACGGAGAACTCCTTTATTTTGTCAAGTTTCAAAGAGCTACTACAATCCATGTCGGATTTAGAGTTCCAAATTCATCTATCTATATAGGAGAGAACAGAGAGAAACCTAAATATAAAAACTACTACTGTAGACGAACGCGTCAACCTAGAGGAACAATATTTGGTGAGCCAAGTGGGATTTGTGTACTGATCATTACCACCAAGTATCATCAAGATTGGGTGAAAAAATATTTGCTGGTATTTCGGAAACTTGTAATTTCTTAGAAGCTTGGCAACCCCTCTCAATGTAAGTGCTATTAAACAGTCTGTGCCTTGAGCTACTTGAAGACCAAACAAACCATAGAGACAAAACTGAGAACTCTTTTATTTTGTCAAGTTTCAAAGAGCTACTACAAACCATGTTGGATTTAGAGTTCCAAATTCATCTATCTATATAGGAGAGAACAGAGGGAAACCTAAATATAAAAACTGCTACTGTAGAAAAATGCTTCAACCTAGAAGAACAAAATTTGGTGAGCCAAGTGGGATCTGTGTACTGATAATTAGCAACAAGTATCATCCAGATTGGGTGAAAAAATATATGCTGGTATTTCGGAAACTCGTTATTTCTTAGAAGCTTGGCAACCCATCTCAATGAAAGTGCTTTTCCACAGTGTGTGCCTAGGGCTACTTGAAGTGGAAACAATCCATAGATACAAAACTGAGAACTCCTTTATTTTGTCAAGTTTCAAAGAGCTACTACAAACCATGTTGGATTTAGAGTTCCAAATTCATCTACCTATATATGAGAGAACAGAGTGAAACCTAAATATAAAAACTGCTACTGTAGAAGAACGCTTCAACCTAGAAGAACAAAATTTGGTGAGCCAAGTGGGATCTGTGTACTGATCATTACCACCAAGTATCATCAAGATTGCTGAAAAAATATTTGCTGGTGTTTCGGAAAATCGTTATTTCTCAGAAGCTTGGCAACCCCTCTCAATGAAAGTGCTTTTCCACAGTGTGTGCCTGGGGCTACTTGAAGAGGAAACAAACCATAGAGACAAAACTGAGAACTCCTTTATTTTGTCAAGTTTCAAAGATCTACTACAAACCATGTTGGATTTAGAGTTCCAAATTCATCTATCTATACAGGAGAGAACAGAGTGAAACATAAATATAAAAACTGCTACTGTAGACGAACGCTTGAACATAGAAGAACAAAATTTGGTGAGCCTAGTGGGATTTGTGTACTCATCATTACCACCAAGTATCATCAAGATTGGGTGAAAAAATATTTGTTGGTATTTCGGAAACTCGTTATTTCTTAGAAGCTTGGCAACCCATATCAATCAAAGTGCTTTCCACAGTCTGTGCCTAGGGCTACTTGAAGAGGAAACAAACCACAGAGACAAAACTGAGAACTCCTTTATTTTGTCAAGTTTCAAAGAGCTACTTCAAACCATGTTGGATTTAGAGTTCAAAATTCATCTATCTAAATTGGAGCGAACAGAGGGAAACCTAAATATATAAACTGCCACTGTAGACGAAAGCTTCAAACTAGAAGAACAAAATTTGGTGAACCAAGTGGGATTTGTGTACTGATCATTACCACCAAGTATCATCAAGATTGGGTGAAAAAATATTTGCTGGTATTTCGGAAACTCGGAATTACTTAGAAGCTTGGCAACCCCTCTCAATGAAAGTGCTTTTCCACAGACTGTGCCTAGGGCTACTTGAAGAGGAAACAAACCATAGAGACAAAACTGAGAACTTTTTTATTTTGTCAAGTTTCAAAGAGCTACTACAATCCATGTTGGATTTAGAGTTCCAAATTCATTTATCTATATAGGAGAGAACAGAGAGAAACCTAAATATAAAAACTGCTACTGTAGAAGAACGCTTCAACCTAGAAGAACAAAATTAGGTGAGCCAAGTGGGATTTTTGTACTGATCATTACCACCAAGAATCATCAAGTTTGGGTGAAAAAATATTTGCTGGTGTTTCGGAAACTTGTAATTTCTTAGAAGCTTGGCAACCACTCTCAATGAAAGTGCTTTTCCACAGTCTGTGACTAGGGCTACTTGAAGAGGAAACAAACCATAGAGACAAAACTGAGAACTCTTTATTTTGTCAAGTTTCAAAAAGCTACTACAAACCATGTTGGATTTAGAGTTCCAAATTCATCTATCTATATAGGAGAGAACAGAGGGAAACCTAAATATAAAAACTGCTACTGTAGACGAAAGCTTCAAACTAGAAGAACAAAATTTGGTGAGCCAAGTGGGATTTGTGTACTGATCATTACCACCAAGTATCATCAAAATTGGGTGAAAAAATATTTGCTGGTATTTCGGAAACTCGTTATTTCTTAGAAGCTTGGCACCCCCTCTCAATGAAAGTGCTTTTCCACAGTCTGTGCCTAGGGCTACTTGAAGAGGAAACAAACCATAGAGAAAAAACTGAGATGTCCTTTATTTTGTCAAGTTTCAAAGATCTACTACAACCATGTTGGATTTAGAGTTCCAAATTCATCTATCTATATAGGAGAGAACAGAGAGAAACCTAAATATAAAAACTGCTACTGTAGACGAACGCTTCAACTTAGAAGAACAAAATTTGGTGAGCCATGTGGGATTTGTGTACTGATCATTACCACCAAGTATCATCAAGATTAAGTGAAAAAATATTTGCTGGTGTTTCGGAAACTTGTAATTTCTAAGAAGCTTGGCAACCACTCTAAATGAAATTGCTTTTCCACAGTCTGTGCCTAGGGCTACTTGAAGAGGAAACAAACCATAGAGAAAAAACTGAGATCTCCTTTATTTTGTCAAGTTTCAAAGAGCTACTACAAACCATGTTGGATTTAGAGTTCCAAATTCATCTATCTATATAGGAGAGAACAGAGGGAAACCTAAATTTAAAAACTGCTACTGTAGACGAACGCTTCAACCTAGAAGAACAAAATTTGGTGAGCCAAGTGGTATTTGTGTACTGATCATTAGCAACAAGTATCATCAAGATTGGGTGAAAAAATATTTGCTTCTATTTCGGAAACTCTTTATTTCTTAGAAGCTTGGCAACCCATCTCAATGAAAGTGCTTTCCACAGTCTGTGCCTAGGGCTACTTGAAGAGGAAACAAATCATAGAGACAAAACTGAGAACTCCTTTATTTTGTCAAGTTTCAAAGAGCTACTACAAACCATGTTGGATTTAGAGTTACAAATTCATCTATCTATATAGGAGAGAACAGAGGGAAACCTAAATATGAAAACTGCTACTGTAGACGAAAGCTTCAAACTAGAAGAACAAAATTTGGTGAGCCAAGTGGGATTTGTGTACTGATCATTACCACCAAGTATCATCAAGATTGGGTGAAAAAATATTTGCTGGTGTTTCGGAAACTTGTAATTTCTTAGAAGCTTTGCAACCACTCTCAATGAAAGTGCTTTTCCACAGTTTGTGCCTAGGGTTTTGAACAGGAAACAAACGATACAGGAGAGAACAGAGGGAAACCTAAATATAAAAACTGCTACTGTGGAGGAACGCTTCCACCTAGAAGAACAAAATTTGGTGAGCCAAGTGGGATTTGTTTACTGATCATTACCACCAAGTATCATCATGATTGGGTGAAAAAATATTTGCTGGTATTTTGGAAACTCGTTATTTCTTAGAACCTTGGCAACCCATCTCAATGAAAGTGCTTCCACAGTGTGTGCCTAGGGCTACTTGAAGAGGAAACAAACCATAGAGACAAAACTGAGAACTCCTTTATTTTTTCAAGTTTCAAAGAGCTACTACAAACCATGTTGAATTTAGAATTCCAAATTCATCTATCTATATAGGAGAGAACAGAGGGAAACCTAAATATAAAAACTGCTACTGTAGACCAACGCTTCAACCTAGAAGAACAAAATTTGGTGAGAAAAGTGGGATTTGTGTACTGATCATTACCACCAAGTATCATCAAGATTGGGTGAAAAAATATTTGCTGGTATTTCAGAAACTCGTAATTTCTTAGAACATTGGCAAGCACTCTCAATGAAAGTGCTTTTCCACAGTCTGTGCCTAGGGATACTTTAAGAGGAAACAAACCATAGAAACAAAACTGAGAACTCCTTTATTTTTTCAAGTTTCAAAGAGCTACTACAAACCATGTTGGATTTAGTGTTCCAAATTCATCTATCTATATAGGAGAGAACAGAGGGAAACCTAAATATAAAAACATCTACTGTAGATGAACGCATCAACATAGAAGATCAAAATTTGGTGAGCCAAGTGGGATTTGTGTTCTGATCATTACCACCAACTGTCATCAAGTTTGGGTGAAAAAATATTTGCTGGTATTTTGGAAACTCGTTAGTTCTTAGAACCTTGGCAACAAATCTCAATGAAAGTGCTTCCACAGTCTGTGCCTAGGGCTACTTGAAGAGGAAACAAACCATAGAGACAAAACTGAGAACTCCTTTATTTTGTCAAGTTTCAAAGAGCTACCACAATCCATGTTGGATTTAGAGTTCCAAATTCATCTATCTATATAGGAGAGACCAGAGGGAAACCAAAATATAAAAACTGCTACTGTAGACGAACGCTTCAACCTAGAAGAACAAAATTTGGTGAGCCAAGTGGGATTTGTGTACTGATCATTACCACCAAGTATCATCAAGATTGGGTGAAAAAATATTTGCTGGTATTTCGGAAATTTGTAATTTCTTAGAAGCTTGGATACCCCTCTCAATGAAAGTGCTTTTCCACAGTGTGAGCCTAGGGCTACTTGAAGAGGAAACAAACCATAGAGAAAAAACTGAGAACTCCTTTATTTTGTGAAGTTTCATAGAGCTACTACAATCCATGTTGGATTTAGATTTGCAAATTCATCTATCAATTTAGGAGAGAACAGAGAGAAACCTAAATATAAAAACTGCTACTGTAGACGAACGCTTCAACCTAGATGAACAAAATTTGGTGAGCCAAGTGGGATCTGTGTACTGATCATTACCACCAAGTATCATCAAGATTGCTGAAAAAATATTTGCTGGTGTTTCGGAAACTCGTTATTTCTTAGAAGCTTGGCAACCAATCTCAATGAAAGTGCTTTTCCACAGTGTGTGCCTAGGGCTACTTGAAGAGGAAACAAACCATAGAGACAAAACTGAGAACTCCTTTATTTTGTCAAGTTTCAAAGAGCTACTACAAACCATGTTGGATTTAGAGTTCCAAATTCATCTATCTTTATAGGAGAGAACAAAGAGAAACCTAAATATAAAAACTGCTACTGTAGACGAACGCTTCAACCTAGAAGAACAAAATTTGGTGAGCCAAGTGGGATTTGTGTACTGATCATTACCACCAAGTATCATCAAGATTGGGTGAAAAAATATTTGCTGGTGTTTCGGAAACTTGTAATTTCTTAGAAGCTTGGAACCACTCTCAATGAAAGTGCTTTTCCACATTCTGTGCCTAGGGTTACTTGAAGAGGAAACAAACCATAGAGACAAAACTGAGAACTCCTTTATTTTGTCAAGTTTCAAAAAGCTACTACAAACCATGTTGGATTTAGAGTTCCAAATTCATCTATCTATATATGAGAGAACAGAGTGAAAACTAAATATAAAAACTGCTACTGTAGACGAACGCTTCAACCTAGAAGAACATAATTTGGTGAGCCAAGTGGGATTTTTGTACTGATCATTACCATTAAGTATCATCAAGATTGGGTGAAAAAATATTTGCTGGTATTTTGGAAACTCGTTATATCTTAGAAGCTTGGCAACCCATCTCAATGAAAGTGCTTCCACAGTCTGTGCCTAGGGCTACTTGAAGAGGAAACAAACCATAGAGACAAAACTGAGAACTCCTTTATTTTGTCAAGTTTCAAAGAGCTACTACAATCCATGTTGGATTTAGAGTTCCAAATTCATCTATCTATATAGGAGAGAACAGAGGGGAACCTAAATATAAAAACATCTACTGTAGATGAACGCATCAACATAGAAGAACAAAATTTGGTGAGTGAAGTGGGATTTGTGTTCTGATCATTACCACCAAGTATCATCAAGATTGGGTGAAAAAATATTTGCTGGTATTTCGGAAATTTGTAATTTCTTAGAAGCTTGGATACCCCTCTCAATGAAAGTGCTTTTCCACAGTGTGTGCCTTGGGCTACTTGAAGAGGAAACAAAGCATAGAGAAAAAACTGAGAACTCCTTTATTTTGTCAAGTTTCAAAGAGCTACTATAAACCATGTTGGATTTAGAGTTCCAAATTCATCTATCTATATAGGACAGAACAGAGGGAAACCTAAATATAAAAACAGCTACTGTAGACGAACGCTTCAACCTAGAAGAACAAAATTTGGTGAGCCATGTGGGATTTGTGTACTGATCATGACCACCAAGTATCATCAAGATTGGGTGAAAAGATACTTGCTGGTATTTTGGAACGTCGTTATTTCTTAGAAGCCTGGCAACCACTCTCAATGAAAGTGCTTCCACAGTCTGTGCCTAGGGGTACTTGAAGAAGAAACAAACCATAGAGACAAAACTGATAAATCCTTTATTTTGTCAAGTTTCAAAAAGCTACTACAAACCATGTTGGATTTAGAGTTCCAAATTCATCTATCTATATAGGAGAGAACAGAGAGAAACCTAAATATAAAAACTGCTACTGTAGACGAACGCTTCAACCTAGAAGAACAAAATTTGGTGAGCCAAGTGGGATCTGTGTACTGATCATTACCACCAAGTATCATCAAGATTGCTGAAAAAATATTTGCTGGTGTTTCGGAAACTCGTTATTTCTAGAAGCATGTCAACCCATCTCAATGAAAGTGCTTTTCACAGTCTGTGCCTAGGGATACTTGAAGAGGAAACAAACCATAGAGACAAAACTGAGAACTCCTTTATTTTGTCAAGTTTCAAAGAGCTACTACAATCCATGTTGGATTTAGAGTTCCAAATTCATCTATCTATATAGGAGAGAACAGAGGGAAACCTAAATATAAAAACTGCTACGGTAGACGAACGCTTCAAACTAGAAGAACAAAATTTGGTGAGAAAAGTGGGATTTGTGTACTGATCATTACCACCAAGTATCATCAAGATTGGGTGAAAAAATATTTCCTGGTATTTCGGAAACTCGGAATTTCTTAAAAGCTTGGCAACCCCTCTCAATGAAAGTGCTTTTCCACAGTCTGTGCCTAGGGCTACATGAAGAGGAAACAAACCATAGAGACACAACTGAGAACTCTTTTATTTTGTCAAGTTTCAAAGAGCTACTACAATCCATGTTGGATTTAGAGTTCCAAATTCATCTATCTATATAGGAGAGAACAGAGAGAAACCTAAATATAAAAACTGCTGCTGTAGACGAACGCTTCAACCTAGATGAACAAAATTTGGTGAGCCACGTGGGATATGTGTACTGATCATTACCACCAAGTATCATCAAGATTGGGTTAAAAAAATATTTGCTGGTATTTCGGAAACTCGTAATTTCTTAGAAGCTTGGCAACCCATCTCAATGAAAGTGCTTTCCACAGTCTGTGCCTAGGGCTACTTGAAGAAGAAACAAACCATAGAGACAAAACTGAGAACTCTTTTATTTTGTCAAGTTTCAAAGAGCTACTACAATCCATGTTGGATTTAGAGTTCCAAATTCATCAATCTATATAGGAGAGAACAGAGAGAAACCTAAACATAAAAACTGCTACTGTAGACGAACGCTTCAACCTAGAAGAACAAAATTTGGTGAGCCAATTGGGATTTGTGTACTGATCATTACCACCAAGAATCATCAAGTTTGGGTGAAAAAACATTTGCTGGTGTTTCGGAAACTTGTAATTTCTTAGAAGCTTGGCAACCACTCTCAATTAAAGTGCTTTTCCACAGTCTGTGACTAGGGCTACTGGAAGAGGAAACAAACCATAGAGACAAAACTGAGAACTCCTTTATTTTGTCAAGTTTCAAAAAGCTACTACAAACCATGTTGGATTTAGAGTTCCAAATTCATCTATCTTTATAGGAGAGAACAGAGAGAAACCTAAATATAAAAACTGCTACTGTAGACGAACGCTTCAACCTAGAAGAACAAAATTTGGTGAGCCAAGTGGGATTTGCGTACTGATCATTACCACCAAGTATCATCAAGATTGGGTGAAAAAATATTTGCTGGTGTTTCGGAAACTTGTAATTTCTTAGAAGCTTGGCAACCCCTCTCAATGAAAGTGCTTTTCCACATTCTGTGCCTAGGGTTACTTGAAGAGGAAACAAACCATAGAGACAAAACTGAGAACTCCTTTATTTTGTCAAGTTTCAAAAAGCTACTACAAACCATGTTGGATTTAGAGTTCCAAATTCATCTATCTATATATGAGAGAACAGAGTGAAAACTAAATATAAAAACTGCTACTGTAGACGAACGCTTCAACCTAGAAGAACATAATTTGGTGAGCCAAGTGGGATTTTTGTACTGATCATTACCATTAAGTATCATCAAGATTGGGTGAAAAAATATTTGCTGGTATTTTGGAAACTCGTTATATCTTAGAAGCTTGGCAACCCATCTCAATGAAAGTGCTTCCACAGTCTGTGCCTAGGGCTACTTGAAGAGGAAACAAACCATAGAGACAAAACTGAGAACTCCTTTATTTTGTCAAGTTTCAAAGAGCTACTACAATCCATGTTGGATTTAGAGTTCCAAATTCATCTATCTATATAGGAGAGAACAGAGGGGAACCTAAATATAAAAACATCTACTGTAGATGAACGCATCAACATAGAAGAACAAAATTTGGTGAGCGAAGTGGGATTTGTGTTCTGATCATTACCACCAAGTATCATCAAGATTGGGTGAAAAAATATTTGCTGGTATTTCGGAAATTTGTAATTTCTTAGAAGCTTGGATACCCCTCTCAATGAAAGTGCTTTTCCACAGTCTGTGCCTAGGGATACTTTAAGTGGAAACAAACCATAGAAACAAAACTGAGAACTCCTTTATTTTGTCAAGTTCGAAAGAGCTACTACAATCCATGTTGGATTTAGAGTTCCAAATTCATCTATCTATATAGGAGAGATCAGAGGGAAACCTAAATATAAAAACTGCTACTGTAGACGAACGCTTCAACCTAGAAGAACAAAATTTGGTGAGTCAAGTGGGATCTGTGTACTGATCATTACCACCAAGTATCATCAAGATTGGGTGAAAAAATATTTGCTGGAATTTCGGAAATTTGTAATTTCTTAGAAGTTTGGATACCCCTCTCAATGAAATTGCTTTTCCACAGTGTGTGCCTTGGGCTACTTGAAGATTAAACAAAGCATAGAGAAAAAACTGAGAACTCCTTTATTTTGTCAAGTTTCATAGAGCTACTACAATCCATGTTGGATTTAGATTTCCAAATTCATCTATCTGTATAGGAGAGAACAGAGAAAAACCTAAATATAAAAACTGCTGCTGTAGACGAACGCTTCAACCTAGATGAACAAAATTTGGTGAGCCACGTGGGATTTGTGTACTGATCATTACCACCAAGTATCATCAAGATTGGGTTAAAAAAAATATTTGCTGGTATTTCGGAAACTCGTAATTTCTTAGAAGATTGGCAACCCATCTCAATGAAAGTGCTTTCCACAGTCTGTGCCTAGGGCTACTTGAAGAGGAAACAAACCATAGAGACAAAACTGAGAACTCCTTTATTTTGTCAAGTTTCAAAGAGCTACTAAAACCATGTTGGATTTAGAGTTCCAAATTCATCTATCTATATAGGAGAGAACAGAGGGAAACCTAAATATAAAAACTGCTACTGTAGACGAACGCTTCAACATAGAAGAACAAAATTTGGTGAGCCAAGTGGGATGTGTGTACTAATCATTTCCACCAAGTATCATCAAGATTGGGTGAAAAAATATTTGCTGGTATTTTCTAAACTCCTTATTTCACTGGAAGCTTGGCAACCCATCTCAATGAAAGTGTTTTCACAGTCTGTGCCTAGGCCTCTTGAAGAGGAAACAAACCATAGAGACAAAACTGAGAACTCCTTTATTTTGTCAAGTTTCAAAGAGCTACTATAAACCATGTTGGATTTAGAGTTCCAAATTCATCTATCTGTATAGGACAGAACAGAGGGAAACCTAAATATAAAAACAGCTACTGTAGACGAACGCTTCAACCTAGAAGAACAAAATTTGGTGAGCCAAGTGGGATTTGTGTACTGATCATGACCACCAAGTATCATCAAGATTGGGTGAAAAGATACTTGCTGGTATTTTGGAAACTCGTTATTTCTTAGAAGCCTGGCAACCACTCTCAATGAAAGTGCTTCCACAGTCTGT
Source organism: Callospermophilus lateralis (assembly GCF_048772815.1). NCBI lineage: Eukaryota > Metazoa > Chordata > Mammalia > Rodentia > Sciuridae > Callospermophilus > Callospermophilus lateralis. The sequence continues at coordinate 37,902 of NW_027515172.1, forward strand.
GCCTAGGGGTACTTGAAGAAGAAACAAACCATAGAGACAAAACTGATAAATCCTTTAGTTTGTCAAGTTTCAAAGACCTACTACAAACCATGTTGGATTTAGAGTTCCAAATTCATCTACCTATATATGAGAGAACAGAGTGAAACCTAAATATAAAAACTGCTACTGTAGACGAACGCTTGAACTTAGAAGAACAAAACTTGGTGAGCCTAGTGGGATTTGTGTACTCATCATTACCACCAAGTATCATCAAGATTGGGTGAAAAAATATTTGCTGGTATTTCTGAAACTCGTTATTTCTTAGAAGCTTGGCAACCCATATCAATGAAAGTGCTTTTCCACAGTCTGTGACTAGGGCTACTGGAAGAGGAAACAAACCATAGAGACAAAACTGAGAACTCCTTTATTTTGTCAAGTTTCAAAAAGCTACTACAAACCATGTTGGATTTAGAGTTCCAAATTCATCTATCTATATAGGAGAGAACAGAGAGAAACCTAAATATAAAAACTGCTACTGTAGACGGACTCTTCAACCTAGAAGAACAAAATTTGGTGAGCCAAGTGGGATCTGTGTACTGATCATTACCACCAAGTATCATCAAGATTGCTGAAAAAATATTTGCTGGTGTTTCGGAAACTCGTTATTTCTAGAAGCATGTCAACCCATCTCAATGAAAGTGCTTTTCACAGTCTGTGCCTAGGGCTACTTGAAGAGGAAACAAACCATAGAGACAAAACTGAGAACTCCTTTGTTTTGTCAAGTTTCAAAGAGCTACTACAATCCATGTTGGATTTAGAGTTCCAAATTCATCTATCTATATAGGAGAGAACAGAGGGAAACCTAAATATAAAAACTGCTACGGTAGACGAACGCTTCAAACTAGAAGAACAAAATTTGGTGAGCCAAGTGGGATTTGTGTTCTGATCATTACCACCAAGTATCATCAAGTTTGGGTGAAAAAATATCTGCTGGTATTTTGGAAACTCGTTATTTCTTAGAACCTTGGCAACCCATCTCAATGAAAGTGCTTTTCACAGTCTGTGCCTAGGGCTACTTGAAGAGGAAACAAACCATAGAGAAAAAACTGAGAACTCCTTTATTTTGTCAAGTTTCAAAGAGCTACTACAAACCATGTTGGATTTAGAGTTCCAAATTCATCTATCGGTGTAGGAGAGAACAGAGGGAAACCTAAATATGAAAACTGCTACTGTACACGAACGCTTCAACCTAGAAGAACAAAATTTGGTAAGCCAAGTGGGATTTGTGTTCTGATCATTAGCTACAAGTATCATCAAGATTGGGTGAATAAATATTTGCTGGTATTTCGGAAACTCGTTATTTCGTAGAAGCTTGGCAACCCCTCTCAATGAAAGTGCTTTTCCACAGTGTGTGCCTAGTGCTAATTGAAGAGGAAACAATCCATAGAGACAAAACAGAGAACTCCTTTATTTTGTCAAGTTTCAAAGAGCTACTACAAACCATGTTGTATTTAGAGTTCCAAATTCATCTATCTATATAGGAGAGAACAGAGGGAAACCTAAATATAAAAACTGCTACTGTAGACGAACGCTTCAACCTAGAAGAACAAAATTTGGTGAGCCACGTGGGATTTGTGTACTGATCATTACCAGCAAGTATCATCAAGATTGGGTGAAAAAATATTTACTGGTATTTTGGAAACTCGTTATTTCTTAGAATCATGGCAACCCATCTCAATGAAAGTGCTTCCACAGTCTGTGCCTAGGGCTACATGAAGAGGTAACAAACCATAGAGACAAAACTGAGAACCCTTTATTTTGTCAAGTTTCAAAGAGCTACTACAATCCATGTTGGATTTAGAGTTCCAAATTCATCTATCTATATAGGAGAGAACAGAGGGAAACCTAAATATAAAAACTGCTACTGTAGAGGAACGCTTCAACCTATAAGAACAAAATTTGGTGAGCCAAGTGGGATTTGTGTACTGATCATTACCACCAAGTATCATCAAGATTGGGTGAAAAAATATTTGCTGGTATTTCGGAAATTTGTAATTTCTTAGAAGCTTGGATACCCCTCTCAATGAAAGTGCTTTTCCACAGTGTGTGCCTAGGGCTACTTGAAGAGGAAACAAACCATAGAGAAAAAACTGAGAACTCCTTTATTTTCTCAAGTTTCATAGAGCTACTACAATCCATGTTGGATTAAGATTTCCAAATTCATCTAAATATATAGGAGAGAACAGAGAGAAACCTAAATATAAAAACTGCTACTGTAGACGAACGCTTCAACCTAGAAGAACAAAATTTGGTGAGCCACGTGGGATTTGTGTACTGATCATTACCACAAAGTATCATCAAGATTGGTTGAAAAAATATTTACTGGTATTTTGGAAACTCGTTATTTCTTAGAAGCATGGCAACCCATTGCAATGAAAGTGCTTCCACAGTCTGTGCCTAGGGCTAGTTGAAGAGGTAACAAACCATAGAGACAAAACTGAGATCTCCTTTATTTTGTCAAGTTTCAAAGAGCTACTACAATCCATGTTGGATTTAGAGTTCCAAATACATCTATCTATATAGGAGAGAACAGAGGGGAACCTAAATATAAAAACATCTACTGTAGATGAACGCATCAACATAGAAGAACAAAATTTGGTGAGCGAAGTGGGATTTGTGTTCTCATCATTACTACCAAGTATCATCAAGATTGGTTGAAAAAATATTTGCTGGTATTTCTGAAACTCGTTATTTCTTAGAAGCTTGGCAACCCCTCTCAATGAAAGTGCTTTTCCACTGTGTGTGCCTATGGCTACTTGAAGAGGAAACAATCCATAGAGACAAAACTGAGAACTCCTTTATTTTGTCAAGTTTCAAAGAGCTACTACAAACCATATTGGATTTAGAGTTCCAAATTCATCTATCTATATAGGAGAGAACAGAGGGAAACCTAAATATCAAAACTGCTACTGTAGACGAACGCTTCAACCTGGAAGAACAAAATTTGGTGAGCCAAGTGGGATTTGTGTACTGATCATTTCCACCAAGTATCATCAAGATTGGGTGAAAAACTATTTGCTGGTATTTTCTAAACTCGTTATTTCTTAGAAGCTGGGCAACTCCTCTCAATGAAAGTGCTGTTCCACAGTGTGTGCCTAGGTCTACTTTAAGAGGAAACAATCCATAGTGACAAAACTGAGAACTCCTTTATTTTGTCAAGTTTCAAAGAGCTACTACAAACCATATTGGATTTAGAGTTCCAAATTCATCTATCTATATATTAGAGAACAGAGGGAAACCTAAATATCAAAACTGCTACTGTATACGAACGCTTCAACCTAGAAGAACAAAATTTGGTGAGCCAAGTGGGATTTGTGGACTGATCATTACCACCAAGTGTCATCAAGATTGCTTGAAAAAATATTTGCTGGTATTTCGGAAACTCGTAATTTCTTAGAAGCTTGGATACCCCTCTCAATGAAAGTGCTTTTCCACAGTCTGTGCCTAGGGCTACTTGAAGAGGAAACAAACCATAGAGACAAAACTGAGAACTCCTTTATTTTGTCAAGTTTCAAAGAGCTACTAAAAACCATGTTGGATTTAGAGTTCCAAATTCATCTATCTAAATAGGAGAGAACAGAGGGAAACCTAAATATAAAAACTGCTACTGTAGACGAACGCTTCAACCTAGAAGAACAAAATTTGGTGAGCCAAGTGGGAACTTTGTACTGATCATTAGCAACAAGTATCATCAAGATTGGGTGAAAAAATATTTGCTGGTATTTCGGAAACTTGTTATTTCTTAGAAGCCTGGCAACCCCTCTCAATGAAAGTGCTTTTCCACAGTGTGTGCCTAGGGCTACTTGAAGAGGACACAAACCATAAAGACAAAACTGAGAACTCCTTTATTTTGTCAAGTTTCATAGCGCTACTACAATCCATGTTGGATTAAGATTTCCAAATTCATCTATCTATATAGGAGAGAACAGAGAGAAACCTAAATATAAAAACTGCTACTGAAGACGAACGCTTCAACCTAGAAGAACAAAATTTGGTGAGCCACGTGGGATTTGTGTACTGATCATTACCACGAAGTATCATCAAGATTGGTTGAAAAAATATTTACTGGTATTTTGGAAACTCGTTATTTCTTAGAAGCATGGCAACCCATTACAATGAAAGTGCTTCCACAGTCTGTGCCTAGGGCTACTTGAAGAGGAAACAAACCATAGAGAAAAAACTGAGAACTCCTTTATTTTGTCAAGTTTCATAGAGCTACTACAATCCATGATGGATTTAGATTTCCAAATTCATCTATCTATATAAGAGAGAACAGAGAGAAACCTAAATATAAAAACTGCTACTCTAGACGAACGCTTCAACCTAGAAGAACAAAATTTGGTGAGCCACGTGGGATTTGTGTACTGATCATTACCACCAAGTATCATAAAGATTGGGTTAAAAAAATATTTCCTGGTATTTCGGAAACTCGTAATTTCTTAGAAGCTTAGCAACCCATCTCAATGAAAGTGCTTTCCACAGTCTGTGCCTAGGGCTACTTAAAGAGGAAACAAACCATAGAGACAAAACTGAGAACTCCTTTATTTTGTCAAGTTTCAAAGAGCTACTACAATCCTTGTTGGATTTAGAGTTCCAAATTCATCTATCTATATAGGAGAGAACAGAGGGAAACCTAAATATAAAAACTGCTACTGTAGACGAACGCTTCAACCTAGAAGAACTAAAATTGGTGAGCCAAGTGGGATTTGTTTACTGATCATTACCACCAAGTATCATCAAGATTGGGTGAAAAAATATTTGCTGGTATTTCGGAAATTTGTAATTTCTTAGAAGCTTGGATACACCTCTCAATGAAAGTGCTTTTCCACAGTGTGTGCCTAGGGCTACTTGAAGAGGAAACAAACAATAGAGAAAAAACTGAGAACTCCTTTATTTTGTCAAGTTTCATAGAGCTACTACAATCCATGTTGGATTTAGATTTCCAAATTCATCTATCTATATAGGAGAGAACAGAGGGAAACCTAAATATAAAAACTGCTACTGTAGACGAACGCTTCAACCTAGAAGAACAAAATTTGGTGAGCCAAGTGGGATTTGTGTACTGATCATTTCCACCAAGTATCATCAAGATTGGGTGAAGAAATATTTGCTGGTATTTTCTAAACTCCTTATTTCTTAGAAGCTTGGCAACCCATCTCAATGAAAGTGCTGCCACAGTCTGTGCCTAGGCCTCTTGAAGAGGAAACAAACCATAGAGACAAAACTGAGAACTCCTTTATTTTGTCAAGTTTCAAAGAGCTACTACAAACCATGTTTATTTTAGAGTTCCAAATTCATCTATCTATATAGGAGAAAACAGAGGGAAACCTAAATATCAAAACTGCTACTGTAGACGAACGCTTCAACCTAGAAGAACAAAATTTGGTGAGCCAAGTGGGAATTTTGTACTGATCATTAGCAACAAGTATCATCAAGATTGGGTGAAAAAATATTTGCTGGTATTTCGGAAACTCGTTATTTCGTAGAAGCTTGGCAACCCCTCTCAATGAAAGTGCTTTTCCACAGTGTGTGTCTAGGGCTAATTGAAGAGGACACAATCCATAGAGACAAAACTGAGAACTCCTTTATTTTGTCAAGTTTCAAAGAGCTACTACAAACCATGTTGGATTTAGAGTTCCAAATTCATATATCTATATAGGAGAGAACAGAGGGAAACCTAAATATAAAAACTGCTACTGTAGAAGAACGCTTCAACCTAGAAGAACAAAATTTGGTGAGCCAAGTGGGATTTGTGTACTGATCATTAGCAACAAGTATCATCAAGATTGGGTGAAAAAATATTTGCTGGTATTTCTGAAACTCGTTATTTCTTAGAAGCTTGGCAACCCCTCTCAATGAAAGTGCTTTTCCACAGTGTGTGCCTATGGCTACTTGAAGTGGAAACAATCCATAGAGACAAAACTGAGAACTCCTTTATTTTGTCAAGTTTGAAAGAGCTACTACAAACCATATTGGATTTAGAGTTCCAAATTCATCTATCTATATAGGAGAGAACAGAGGGAAACCTAAATATCAAAACTGCTACTGTAGACGAACGCTTCAACCTAGAAGAACAAAATTTGGTGAGCCAAGTGGGAATTGTGTACTGATCATTACCATTAAGTATCATCAAGATTGGGTGAAAAAATATTTGCTGGTATTTTGGAAACTCGTTATTTCTTAGAAGCTTGGCAACCCCTCTCAATGAAAGTGCTTTTCCACAGTGTGTGCCTAGGTCTACTTGAAGAGGAAACAAACCATAGAGACAAAACTGAGAACTCCTTTATTTTGTCAAGTTTCAAAGAGCTACTACAAACCATATTGGATTTAGAGTTCCAAATTCATCTATCTAAATAGGAGAGAACAGAGGGAAACCTAAATATCAAAACTGCTACTGTAGACGAATGCTTCAACCTAGAAGAACATAATTTGGTGAGCCAAGTGGGATTTGTGTACTGATCATTAGCAACAAGTATCATCAAGATTGGGTGAAAGAATATTTGCTGGTATTTCGGAAACTCGTAATTTCTTAGAAGCTTGGATACCCCTCTCAATGAAAGTGCTTTTCCGCAGTCTGTGCCTAGGGCTACTTGAAGAGGAAACAAACCATAGAGACAAAACTGAGAACTCCTTTATTTTGTCAAGTTTCAAAGAGCTACTAAAAACCATGTTGGATTTAGAGTTCCAAATTCATCTATCTAAATAGGAGAGAACAGAGGGAAACCTAAATATAAAAACTGCTACTGTAGACGAACGCTTCAACCTAGAAGAACAAAATTTGGTGAGCCAATGGGAATTTTGTACTGATCATTAGCAACAAGTATCATCAAGATTGGGTGAAAAAATATTTGCTGCTATTTCGGAAACTTGTTATTTCTTAGAAGCCTGGCAACCCCTCTCAATGAAAGTGCTTTTCCACAGTGTGTGCCTAGGGCTACTTGAAGAGGACACAAACCATAAAGACATAACTGAGAACTCCTTTATTTTGTCAAGTTTCAAAGACCTACTAAAAACCATGTTGGATTTAGAGTTCCAAATTCATCTATCTAAATAGGAGAGGACAGAGGGAAACCTAAATATAAAAACTGCTACTCTAGACGAACGCTTCAACCTAGAAGAACAAAATTTGGTGAGCCAAGTAGGATGTGTGTACTCATCATTACCACCAAGTATCTTCAAGATGGGTGAAAAAATATTTCCTGGTATTTCGGAACCTCGTTATTTCTTAGAAGCTTGGCAACCCATCTCAATGAAAGTGCTTTCCACAGTCTGTGCCTAGGGCGACTTGAAGAGGAAACAAACCATAGAGACAAAACTGAGAACTCCTTTATTTTGTCAAGTTTCAAAGAGCTACTACAAACCATGTTGGATTTAGAGTTCCAAATTCATCTATCTATATAGGAGAGAACAGAGGGAAACCTAAATATAAAAACTGCTACTGTAGACGAACGCTTCAACCTAGAAGAACAAAATTTGGTGAGAAAAGTGGGATTTGTGTACTGATCATTACCATCAAGTATCATCAAGATTGGGTGAAAAAATATTTGCTGGTATTTCGGAAACTAGTTATTTCTTAGAAGCTTGGCAACCCCTCTCAATGAAAGTGATTTTCCACAGTGTGTGCCTAGGGCTACTTGAAGAGGAAACAAACAATAAAGAAAAAACTGAGAACCCCTTTATTTTTTCAAATTTCATAGAGCTACTACAATCCATGTTGGATTTAGATTTCCAAATTAATCTATCTATGTAGGAAAGAACAGAGGGAAACCTAAATATAAAAACTGCTGCTGTAGACGAACGCTTCAACCTAGAAGAACAAAATTTGGTGAGCCAAGTGGGATTTGTGTACTGATCATTTCCACCAAGTATCATCAAGATTGGGTGAAGAAATATTTGCTGGTATTTTCTAAACTCCTTATTTCTTAGAAGCTTGGCAACCCATCTCAATGAAAATGCTGCCACAGTCTGTGCCTAGGCCTCTTGAAGAGGAAACAAACCATAGAGACAAAACTGAGAACTCCTCTATTTGGTCAAGTTTCAAAGAGCTACTACAAACCATGTTTGATTTAGAGTTCCAAATTCATCTATCTATATAGGAGAAAACAGAGGGAAACCTAAATATCAAAACTGCTACTGTAGACGAACGCTTCAACCTAGAAGAACAAAATTTGGTGAGCCAAGTGGGATTTGTGTACTGATCATTAGCAACAAGTATCATCAAGATTGGGTGAATAAATATTTGCTGGTATTTCGGAAACTCGTTATTTCGTAGAAGCTTGGCAACCCCTCTCAATGAAAGTGCTTTTCCACAGTGTGTGTCTAGGGCTAATTGAAGAGGAAACAATCCATAGAGACAAAACGGAGAACTCCTTTTTTTTGTCAAGTTTCAAAGAGCTACTACAAACCATGTTGGATTTAGAGTTCCAAATTCATACATCTATATAGGAGAGAACAGAGGGAAACCTAAATATAAAAACTGCTACTGTAGAAGAACGCTTCAACCTAGAAGAACAAAATTTGGTGAGCCAAGTGGGAATTGTGTACTGATCATTACCACCAAGTATCATCAAGATTGGGTGAAAAACTATTTGCTGGTATTTTCTGAACTCGTTATTTCTTAGAAGCTTGGCAACCCCTCTCAATGAAAGTGCTTTTCCACAGTGTGCCTACGTCTACTTGAAGAAGAAACAATCCATAGAGACAAAACTGAGAACTCCTTTATTTTGTCAAGTTTCAAAGAGCTACTACAAACCATATTGGATTTTGAGTTCCAAATTCATCTATCTATATAGGAGAGAACAGAGGGAAACCTAAATATCAAAACTGCTACTGTAGACGAACGCTTCAACCTAGAAGAACATAATTTTGTGAGCCAAGTGGGATTTGTGTACTGATCATTAGCAACAAGTATCATCAAGATTGGGTGAAAAAATATTTGCTGGTATTTCGGAAACTCGTAATTTCTTAGAAGCTTGGATACCCCTCTCAATGAAAGTGCTTTTCCACATTCTGTGCCTATGGCTACTTGAAGAGGAAACAAACCATAGAGACAAAACTGAGAACTCCTTTATTTTGTCAAGTTTCAAAGAGCTACTACAAATCATGTTGGATTTAGAGTTCCAAATTCATCTATCTATATAGGAGAGAACAGAGAGAAACCTAAATATAAAAAATGCTACTGTAGACGAACGCTTCAACCTAGAAGAACAAAATTTGGTGAGCCAAGTGAGATTTGTGTACTGATCATTAGCAACAAGTATCATCAAGATGGGGTGAAAAAATATTTGCTTGTATTTCGGAAACTCGTAATTTCTTAGAATTTTGGCAACCCCTCTCAATGAAAGTACTTTTCCACAGTCTGTGCCTAGGGCTACTTGAAGAGGAAACAAACCATAGAGACAAAATTGAGAACTCCTTTATTTTGTTAAGTTTCAAAGAGCTACTAAAAATCATGTTGGATTTAGAGTTCCAAATTCATCTATCTAAATAGGAGAGAACAGAGGGAAACCTAAATATAAAAACTGCTACTGTAGACGAACGCTTCAACCTAGAAGAACAAAATTTGGTGAGCCAAGTTTGAATTTTGTACTGATCATTAGCAACAAGTATCATCAAGATTGGGTGAAAAAATATTTGCTGGTATTTCGGAAACTTGTTATTTCTTAGAAGCCTGGCAACCCCTCTCAATGAAAGTGCTTTTCCACAGTGTGTGCCTAGGGCTACTTGAAGAGGACACAAACCATAAAGACAAAACTGAGAACTCCTTTATTTTGTCAAGTTTCAAAGACCTACTGAAAACCATGTTGGATTTAGAGTTCCAAATTCATCTATCTAAATAGGAGAGAACAGAGGGAAACCTAAATATAAAAACTGCTACTCTAGACGAACGCCTCAACCTAGAAGAACAAAATTTGGTGAGCCAAGTAGGATGTGTGTACTCATCATTACCACCAAGTATCTTCAAGTTGGGTGAAAAAATATTTGCTGGTATTTCGGAAACTCGTTATTTATTAGAAGCTTGGCAACCCATCTCAATGAAAGTGCTTTCCACAGTCTGTGCCTAGGGCTACTTGAAGAGGAAACAAACCATAGAGACAAAACTGAGAACTCCTTTATTTTGTCAAGTTTCAAAGAGCTACTACAAACCATGTTGGATTTAGAGTTCCAAATTCATCTATCTTATAGGAGAGAACAGAGGGAAACCTAAATATAAAAACTGCTACTGTAGACGAACGCTTCAACCTAGAAGAACAAAATTTGGTGAGCCACGTGGGATTTGTGTACTGATCATTACCACCAAGTATCATCAAGATTTGGTGAAAAAATATTTGCTGGTATTTCGGAAACTCGTAATTTCTTAGAAGTTTCGCAACCCCTCTCAATGAAAGTGCTTTTCCACAGTATGTGACTAGGGCTACTTGAAGAGGAAACAAACCATAGAGACAAAACAGGGAACTCCTTTATTTTGTCAAGTCTCAACGAGCTACTACAAACCATGTTGGATATAGAGTTCCAAATTCATCTATCTATACAACAGAGAACAGAGGGAAACCTAAATATAAAAACTGCTACTGTAGACGAACGCTTCAACCTAGAAGAACAAAATTTGGTGAGCCAAGTGGGATTTGTGTACTGATCATTGCCACCAAGTATCATCAAGATTGGGTGAAAAAATATTTGCAGGTATATCAGAAACTCGTTATTTCTTAGAAGCTTGGCAACCCCTCTTAATGAAAGTGCTTTTCCACAGTCTGTGACTAGGGCTACTTGAAGAGGAAACTAACCATAGAGACAAAACTGAGAACTCCTTTATTTTGTCAAGTTTCAAAGAGCTACTATAAACCATGTTGGATTTAGAGTTCCAAATTCATCAATCTATATAGGAGAGAACAGAGGGAAACGTAAATATAAAAACTGCTATTGTAGACGAACGCTTCAACCTAGAAGAACAAAATTTGGTGAGCCAAGTGGGATTTGTGTACTGATCATTACCACCAGGTATCATCAAGATTGGGTGAAAAAATATTTGCTGGTATTTCGAAAACTCGTTATTTCTTAGAAGCTTGGCAACCCCTCTCAATGAAAGTGTTTTCCACAGTCTGTGACTAGGGCTACTTGAAGAGGAAACAAACCGTAGAGACAAAACTGAGAACTCCTTTATTTTGTCAAGTTTCAAAGAGCTACTGAAAACCATGTTGGATTTAGAGTTCCAAATTCATCTATCTAAATAGGAGAGAACAGAGGGCAACCTAAATATAAAAACAGCTACTGTAGACGAACGCTTCAACCTAGAAGAACAAAATTGGTGAGCCAATTGGGATTTGTGTACTGATCATTACCACCAAGTATCATCAAGATTGGGTGAAAAAATATTTGCTGGTATTTCGGAAATTTGTAATTTCTTAGAAGCTTGGATACACCTCTCAATGAAAGTGCTTTTCCACAGTGTGTGCCTAGGGCTACTTGAAGAGGAAACAAACAATAGAGAAAAAACTGAGAACTCCTTTATTTTGTCAAGTTTCAAAGACCTACTAAAAACCATGTTGGATTTAGAGTTCCAAATTCATCTATCTAAATAGGAGAGGACAGAGGGAAACCTAAATATAAAAACTGCTACTCTAGACGAACGCTTCAACCTAGAAGAACAAAATTTGGTGAGCCAAGTAGGATGTGTGTACTCATCATTACCACCAAGTATCTTCAAGATGGGTGAAAAAATATTTCCTGGTATTTCGGAACCTCGTTATTTCTTAGAAGCTTGGCAACCCATCTCAATGAAAGTGCTTTCCACAGTCTGTGCCTAGGGCGACTTGAAGAGGAAACAAACCATAGAGACAAAACTGAGAACTCCTTTATTTTGTCAAGTTTCAAAGAGCTACTACAAACCATGTTGGATTTAGAGTTCCAAATTCATCTATCTATATAGGAGAGAACAGAGGGAAACCTAAATATAAAAACTGCTACTGTAGACGAACGCTTCAACCTAGAAGAACAAAATTTGGTGAGAAAAGTGGGATTTGTGTACTGATCATTACCATCAAGTATCATCAAGATTGGGTGAAAAAATATTTGCTGGTATTTCGGAAACTAGTTATTTCTTAGAAGCTTGGCAACCCCTCTCAATGAAAGTGATTTTCCACAGTGTGTGCCTAGGGCTACTTGAAGAGGAAACAAACAATAAAGAAAAAACTGAGAACCCCTTTATTTTTTCAAATTTCATAGAGCTACTACAATCCATGTTGGATTTAGATTTCCAAATTAATCTATCTATGTAGGAAAGAACAGAGGGAAACCTAAATATAAAAACTGCTGCTGTAGACGAACGCTTCAACCTAGAAGAACAAAATTTGGTGAGCCAAGTGGGATTTGTGTACTGATCATTTCCACCAAGTATCATCAAGATTGGGTGAAGAAATATTTGCTGGTATTTTCTAAACTCCTTATTTCTTAGAAGCTTGGCAACCCATCTCAATGAAAATGCTGCCACAGTCTGTGCCTAGGCCTCTTGAAGAGGAAACAAACCATAGAGACAAAACTGAGAACTCCTTTATTTTGTCAAGTTTCAAAGAGCTACTACAAACCATGTTTGATTTAGAGTTCCAAATTCATCTATCTATATAGGAGAAAACAGAGGGAAACCTAAATATCAAAACTGCTACTGTAGACGAACGCTTCAACCTAGAAGAACAAAATTTGGTGAGCCAAGTGGGATTTGTGTACTGATCATTAGCAACAAGTATCATCAAGATTGGGTGAATAAATATTTGCTGGTATTTCGGAAACTCGTTATTTCGTAGAAGCTTGGCAACCCCTCTCAATGAAAGTGCTTTTCCACAGTGTGTGTCTAGGGCTAATTGAAGAGGAAACAATCCATAGAGACAAAACGGAGAACTCCTTTTTTTTGTCAAGTTTCAAAGAGCTACTACAAACCATGTTGGATTTAGAGTTCCAAATTCATACATCTATATAGGAGAGAACAGAGGGAAACCTAAATATAAAAACTGCTACTGTAGAAGAACGCTTCAACCTAGAAGAACAAAATTTGGTGAGCCAAGTGGGATTTGTGTACTCATCATTAGCAACAAGTATCATCAAGATTGGGTGAAAAAATATTTGCTGGTATTTCTGAAACTCGTTATTTCTTAGAAGCTTGGCAACCCCTCTCAATGAAAGTGCTTTTCCACAGTGTGTGCCTATGGCTACTTGAAGAGGAAACATTCCATAGAGACAAAACTGAGAACTCCTTTATTTTGTCAAGTTTCAAAGAGCTACTACAAACCATGTTGGATTTAGAGTTCCAAATTCATCTATCTATATAGGAGAGAACAGAGGGAAACCTAAATATCAAAACTGCTACTGTAGACGAACGCTTCAACCTAGAAGAACAAAATTTGGTGAGCCAAGTGGGAATTGTGTACTGATCATTACCACCAAGTATCATCAAGATTGGGTGAAAAACTATTTGCTGGTATTTTCTGAACTCGTTATTTCTTAGAAGCTTGGCAACCCCTCTCAATGAAAGTGCTTTTCCACAGTGTGCCTATGTCTACTTGAAGAAGAAACAATCCATTGAGACAAAACTGAGAACTCCTTTATTTTGTCAAGTTTCAAAGAGCTACTACAAACCATATTGGATTTTGAGTTCCAAATTCATCTATCTATATAGGAGAGAACAGAGGGAAACCTAAATATCAAAACTGCTACTGTAGACGAACGCTTCAACCTAGAAGAACATAATTTTGTGAGCCAAGTGGGATTTGTGTACTGATCATTAGCAACAAGTATCATCAAGATTGGGTGAAAAAATATTTGCTGGTATTTCGGAAACTCGTAATTTCTTAGAAGCTTGGATACCCCTCTCAATGAAAGTGCTTTTCCACAGTCTGTGCCTAGGGCTACTTGAAGAGGAAACAAACCATAGAGACAAAACTGAGAACTCCTTTATTTTGTCAAGTTTCAAAGAGCTACTACAAATCATGTTGGATTTAGAGTTCCAAATTCATCTATCTATATAGGAGAGAACAGAGAGAAACCTAAATATAAAAACTGCTACTGTAGACGAACGCTTCAACCTAGAAGAACAAAATTTGGTGAGCCAAGTGAGATTTGTGTACTGATCATTAGCAACAAGTATCATCAAGATGGGGTGAAAAAATATTTGCTTGTATTTCGGAAACTCGTAATTTCTTAGAATTTTGGCAACCCCTCTCAATGAAAGTACTTTTCCACAGTCTGTGCCTAGGGCTACTTGAAGAGGAAACAAACCATAGAGACAAAATTGAGAACTCCTTTATTTTGTTAAGTTTCAAAGAGCTACTAAAAATCATGTTGGATTTAGAGTTCCAAATTCATCTATCTAAATAGGAGAGAACAGAGGGAAACCTAAATATAAAAACTGCTACTGTAGACGAACGCTTCAACCTAGAAGAACAAAATTTGGTGAGCCAAGTGGGAATTTTGTACTGATCATTAGCAACAAGTATCATCAAGATTGGGTGAAAAAATATTTGCTGGTATTTCGGAAACTTGTTATTTCTTAGAAGCCTGGCAACCCCTCTCAATGAAAGTGCTTTTCCACAGTGTGTGCCTAGGGCTACTTGAAGAGGACACAAACCATAAAGACAAAACTGAGAACTCCTTTATTTTGTCAACTTTCAAAGACCTACTGAAAACCATGTTGGATTTAGAGTTCCAAATTCATCTATCTAAATAGGAGAGAACAGAGGGAAACCTAAATATAAAAACTGCTACTCTAGACGAACGCCTCAACCTAGAAGAACAAAATTTGGTGAGCCAAGTAGGATGTGTGTACTCATCATTACCACCAAGTATCTTCAAGTTGGGTGAAAAAATATTTGCTGGTATTTCGGAAACTCGTTATTTATTAGAAGCTTGGCAACCCATCTCAATGAAAGTGCTTTCCACAGTCTGTGCCTAGGGCTACTTGAAGAGGAAACAAACCATAGAGACAAAACTGAGAACTCCTTTATTTTGTCAAGTTTCAAAGAGCTACTACAAACCATGTTGGATTTAGAGTTCCAAATTCATCTATCTATATAGGAGAGAACAGAGGGAAACCTAAATATAAAAACTGCTACTGTAGACGAACGCTTCAACCTAGAAGAACAAAATTTGGTGAGCCACGTGGGATTTGTGTACTGATCATTACCACCAAGTATCATCAAGATTTGGTGAAAAAATATTTGCTGGTATTTCGGAAACTCGTAATTTCTTAGAAGTTTCTCAACCCCTCTCAATGAAAGTGCTTTTCCACAGTATGTGACTAGGGCTACTTGAAGAGGAAACAAACCATAGAGACAAAACAGGGAACTCCTTTATTTTGTCAAGTCTCAACGAGCTACTACAAACCATGTTGGATTTAGAGTTCCAAATTCATCTATCTATACAACAGAGAACAGAGGGAAACCTAAATATAAAAACTGCTACTGTAGACGAACGCTTCAACCTAGAAGAACAAAATTTGGTGAGCCAAGTGGGATTTGTGTACTGATCATTGCCACCAAGTATCATCAAGATTGGGTGAAAAAATATTTGCAGGTATATCGGAAACTCGTTATTTCTTATAAGCTTGGCAACCCCTCTTAATGAAAGTGCTTTTCCACAGTCTGTGACTAGGGCTACTTGAAGAGGAAACTAACCATAGAGACAAAACTGAGAACTCCTTTATTTTGTCAAGTTTCAAAGAGCTACTATAAACCATGTTGGATTTAGAGTTCCAAATTCATCAATCTATATAGGAGAGAACAGAGGGAAACGTAAATATAAAAACTGCTATTGTAGACGAACGCTTCAACCTAGAAGAACAAAATTTGGTGAGCCAAGTGGGATTTGTGTACTGATCATTACCACCAGGTATCATCAAGATTGGTTGAAAAAATATTTGCTGGTATTTCGGAAACTCGTTATTTCTTAGAAGCTTGGCAACCCCTCTCAATGAAAGTGTTTTCCACAGTCTGTGACTAGGGCTACTTGAAGAGGAAACAAACCGTAGAGACAAAACTGAGAACTCCTTTATTTTGTCAAGTTTCAAAGAGCTACTGAAAACCATGTTGGATTTAGAGTTCCAAATTCATCTATCTAAATAGGAGAGAACAGAGGGCAACCTAAATATAAAAACAGCTACTGTAGATGAACGCTTCAACCTAGAAGAACAAAATTGGTGAGCCAATTGGGATTTGTGTACTGATCATTACCACCAAGTATCATCAAGATTGGGTGAAAAAATATTTGCTGGTATTTCGGAAATTTGTAATTTCTTAGAAGCTTGGATACACCTCTCAATGAAAGTGCTTTTCCACAGTGTGTGCCTAGGGCTACTTGAAGAGGAAACAAACAATAGAGAAAAAACTGAGAACTCCTTTATTTTGTCAAGTTTCATAGAGCTACTACAATCCATGTTGGATTTAGATTTCCAAATTCATCTATCTATATAGGAGAGAACAGAGGGAAACCTAAATATAAAAACTGCTACTGTAGACGAACGCTTCAACCTAGAAGAACAAAATTTGGTGAGCCAAGTGGGATTTGTGTACTGATCATTAGCAACAAGTATCATCAAGATGGGGTGAAAAAATATTTGCTTGTATTTCGGAAACTCGTAATTTCTTAGAATTTTGGCAACCCCTCTCAATGAAAGTACTTTTCCACAGTCTGTGCCTAGGGCTACTTGAAGAGGAAACAAACCATAGAGACAAAATTGAGAACTCCTTTATTTTGTTAAGTTTCAAAGAGCTACTAAAAATCATGTTGGATTTAGCGTTCCAAATTCATCTATCTAAATAGGAGAGAACAGAGGGAAACCTAAATATAAAAACTGCTACTGTAGACGAACGCTTCAACCTAGAAGAAGAAAATTTGGTGAGCCAAGTGGGAATTTTGTACTGATCATTAGCAACAAGTATCATCAAGATTGGGTGAAAAAATATTTGCTGGTATTTCGGAAACTTGTTATTTCTTAGAAGCCTGGCAACCCCTCTCAATGAAAGTGCTTTTCCACAGTGTGTGCCTAGGGCTACTTGAAGAGGACACAAACCATAAAGACAAAACTGAGAACTCCTTTATTTTGTCAAGTTTCAAAGACCTACTGAAAACCATGTTGGATTTAGAGTTCCAAATTCATCTATCTAAATAGGAGAGAACAGAGGGAAACCTAAATATAAAAACTGCTACTCTAGACGAACGCCTCAACCTAGAAGAACAAAATTTGGTGAGCCAAGTAGGATGTGTGTACTCATCATTACCACCAAGTATCTTCAAGTTGGGTGAAAAAATATTTGCTGGTATTTCTGAAACTCGTTATTTATTAGAAGCTTGGCAACCCATCTCAATGAAAGTGCTTTCCACAGTCTGTGCCTAGGGCTACTTGAAGAGGAAACAAACCATAGAGACAAAACTGAGAACTCCTTTATTTTGTCAAGTTTCAAAGAGCTACTACAAACCATGTTGGATTTAAAGTTCCAAATTCATCTATCTATATAGGAGAGAACAGAGGGAAACCTAAATATAAAAACTGCTACTGTAGACGAACGCTTCAACCTAGAAGAACAAAATTTGGTGAGCCACGTGGGATTTGTGTACTGATCATTACCACCAAGTATCATCAAGATTTGGTGAAAAAATATTTGCTGGTATTTCGGAAACTCGTAATTTCTTAGAAGTTTCGCAACCCCTCTCAATGAAAGTGCTTTTCCACAGTATGTGACTAGGGCTACTTGAAGAGGAAACAAACCATAGAGACAAAACAGGGAACTCCTTTATTTTGTCAAGTCTCAACGAGCTACTACAAACCATGTTGGATTTAGAGTTCCAAATTCATCTATCTATACAACAGAGAACAGAGGGAAACCTAAATATAAAAACTGCTACTGTAGACGAACGCTTCAACCTAGAAGAACAAAATTTGGTGAGCCAAGTGGGATTTGTGTACTGATCATTGCCACCAAGTATCATCAAGATTGGGTGAAAAAATATTTGCAGGTATATCGGAAACTCGTTATTTCTTAGAAGCTTGGCAACCTCTCTTAATGAAAGTGCTTTTCCACAGTCTGTGACTAGGGCTACTTGAAGAGGAAACTAACCATAGAGACAAAACTGAGAACTCCTTTATTTTGTCAAGTTTCAAAGAGCTACTATAAACCATGTTGGATTTAGAGTTCCAAATTCATCAATCTATATAGGAGAGAACAGAGGGAAACGTAAATATAAAAACTGCTATTGTAGACGAACGCTTCAACCTAGAAGAACAAAATTTGGTGAGCCAAGTGGGATTTGTGTACTGATCATTACCACCAGGTATCATCAAGATTGGGTGAAAAAATATTTGCTGGTATTTCGGAAACTCGTTATTTCTTAGAAGCTTGGCAACCCCTCTCAATGAAAGTGTTTTCCACAGTCTGTGACTAGGGCTACTTGAAGAGGAAACAAACCGTAGAGACAAAACTGAGAACTCCTTTATTTTGTCAAGTTTCAAAGAGCTACTGAAAACCATGTTGGATTTAGAGTTCCAAATTCATCTATCTAAATAGGAGAGAACAGAGGGCAACCTAAATATAAAAACAGCTACTGTAGACGAACGCTTCAACCTAGAAGAACAAAATTGGTGAGCCAATTGGGATTTGTGTACTGATCATTACCACCAAGTATCATCAAGATTGGGTGAAAAAATATTTGCTGGTATTTCGGAAATTTGTAATTTCTTAGAAGCTTGGATACACCTCTCAATGAAAGTGCTTTTCCACAGTGTGTGCCTAGGGCTACTTGAAGAGGAAACAAACAATAGAGAAAAAACTGAGAACTCCTTTATTTTGTCAAGTTTCATACAGCTACTACAATCCATGTTGGATTTAGATTTCCAAATTCATCTATCTATATAGGAGAGAACAGAGGGAAACCTAAATATAAAAACTGCTACTGTAGACGAACGCTTCAACCTAGAAGAACAAAATTTGGTGAGCCAAGTGGGATTTGTGTACTGATCATTAGCAACAAGTATCATCAAGATTGGGTGAAAAAATATTTGCTGGTATTTCTGAAACTCGTTATTTCTTAGAAGCTTGGCAACCCCTCTCAATGAAAGTGCTTTTCCACAGTGTGTGCCTATGGCTACTTGAAGAGGAAACAATCCATAGAGACAAAACTGAGAACTCCTTTATTTTGTCAAGTTTCAAAGAGCTACTACAAACCATATTGGATTTAGAGTTCCAAATTCATCTATCTATATAGGAGAGAACAGAGGGAAACCTAAATATCAAAACTGCTACTGTAGACGAACGCTTCAACCTAGAAGAACAAAATTTGGTGAGCCAAGTGGGATTTGTGTACTGATCATTAGCAACAAGTATCATCAAGATTGGGTGAAAAAATATTTGCTGGTATTTTGGAAACTCGTTATTTCTTAGAAGCTTGGCAACCCCTCTCAATGAAAGTGCTTTTCCGCAGTCTGTGCCTAGGGCTACTTGAAGAGGAAACAAACCATAGAGACAAAACTGAGAACTCCTTTATTTTGTCAAGTTTCAAAGAGCTACTAAATACCATGTTGGATTTAGAGTTCCAAATTCATCTATCTAAATAGGAGAGAACAGAGGGAAACCTAAATATAAAAACTGCTACTGTAGACGAACGCTTCAACCTAGAAGAACAAAATTTGGTGAGCCAAGTGGGAATTTTGTACTGATCATTAGCAACAAGTATCATCAAGATTGGGTGAAAAAATATTTGCTGCTATTTCGGAAACTTGTTATTTCTTAGAAGCCTGGCAACCCCTCTCAATGAAAGTGCTTTTCCACAGTGTGTGCCTAGGGCTACTTGAAGAGGAAACAATCCATAGAGACAAAACTGAGAACTCCTTTATTTTGTCAAGTTTCAAAGACCTACTAAAAACCATGTTGGATTTAGAGTTCCAAATTCATCTATCTAAATAGGAGAGAACAGAGGGAAACCTAAATATAAAAACTGCTACTCTAGACGAACGCTTCAACCTAGAAGAACAAAATTTGGTGAGCCAAGTAGGATGTGTGTACTCATCATTACCACCAAGTATCTTCAAGATGGGTGAAAAAATATTTCCTGGTATTTCGGAAACTCGTTATTTCTTAGAATCTTGGCAACCCATCTCAATGAAAGTGCTTTCCACAGTCTGTGCCTAGGGCGACTTGAAGAGGAAACAAACCATAGAGACAAAACTGAGAACTCCTTTATTTTGTCAAGTTTCAAAGAGCTACTACAAACCATGTTGGATTTAGAGTTCCAAATTCATCTATCTATATAGGAGAGAACAGAGGGAAACCTAAATATAAAAACTGCTACTGTAGACGAACGCTTCAACCTAGAAGAACAAAATTTGGTGAGAAATGTGGGATTTGTGTACTGATCATTACCATCAAGTATCATCAAGATTGGGTGAAAAAATATTTGCTGGTATTTCGGAAACTAGTTATTTCTTAGAAGCTTGGCAACCCCTCTCAATGAAAGTGATTTTCCACAGTGTGTGCCTAGGGCTACTTGAAGAGGAAACAAACAATAAAGAAAAAACTGAGAACCCCTTTATTTTGTCAAGTTTCATAGAGCTACTACAATCCATGTTGGATTTAGATTCCAAATTAATCTATCTATGTAGGAAAGAACAGAGGGAAACCTAAATATAAAAACTGCTGCTGTAGACGAACACTTCAACCTAGAAGAACAAAATTTGGTGAGCCAAGTGGGATTTGTGTACTGATCATTTCCACCAAGTATCATCAAGATTGGGTGAAGAAATATTTGCTGGTATTTTCTAAACTCCTTATTTCTTAGAAGCTTGGCAACCCATCTCAATGAAAATGCTGCCACAGTCTGTGCCTAGGCCTCTTGAAGAGGAAACAAACCATAGAGACAAAACTGAGAACTCCTTTATTTTGTCAAGTTTCAAAGAGCTACTACAAACCATGTTTGATTTAGAGTTCCAAATTCATCTATCTATATAGGAGAAAACAGAGGGAAACCTAAATATCAAAACTGCTACTGTAGACGAACGCTTCAACCTAGAAGAACAAAATTTGGTGAGCCAAGTGGATTTGTGTACTGATCATTAGCAACAAGTATCATCAAGATTGGGTGAATAAATATTTGCTGGTATTTCGGAAACTCGTTATTTCGTAGAAGCTTGGCAACCCCTCTCAATGAAAGTGCTTTTCCACAGTGTGTGTCTAGGGCTAATTGAAGAGGAAACAATCCATAGAGACAAAACGGAGAACTCCTTTTTTTTGTCAAGTTTCAAAGAGCTACTACAAACCATGTTGGATTTAGAGTTCTAAATTCATACATCTATATAGGAGAGAAAAGAGGGAAACCTAAATATAAAAACTGCTACTGTAGAAGAACGCTTCAACCTAGAAGAACAAAATTTGGTGAGCCAAGTGGGATTTGTGTACTGATCATTAGCAACAAGTATCATCAAGATTGGGTGAAAAAATATTTGCTGGTATTTCTGAAACTCGTTATTTCTTAGAAGCTTGGCAACCCCTCTCAATGAAAGTGCTTTTCCACAGTCTGTGCCTAGGGCTACTTGAAGAGGAAACAAACCATAGAGACAAATCTGAGAAAACCTTTATTTTGTCAAGTTTCAAAGAGCTACTACAAACCATGTTGGATTTAGAGTTCCAAATTCATCTATCTATATAGGAGAGAACAGAGAGAAACCTAAATATAAAAACTGCTACTGTAGACGAACGCTTCAACCTAGAAGAACAAAATTTGGTGAGCCAAGTGGGATTTGTGTACTGATCATTACCACCAAGTATCATCAAAATTGGGTGAAAAAATATTTGCTGGTATTTTGGAAATTCGTTATTTCTTAGAAGCTTGGCAACCCATCTCAATGAAAGTGCTTTCCACAGTCTGTGCCTAGGGCTACTTGAAGAGGAAACAATCCATAGAGACAAAACTGAGAACTCCTTTATTTTGTCATGTTTCAAAGAGCTAGTACAAATCATGTTGTATTTAGAGTTCCTAATTAATCTATCTATACAGGAGAGAACAGAGGGCAACCTAAATATAAAAACTGCTACTGTAGACGAACGCTTCAACCTAGAAGAACAAAATTTGGTGAGCCAAGTGGGATTTGTGTACTGATCATCAGCCACAAGTATCATCAAGATTGGCTGAAAAAATATTTGCTGGTATTTCAGAAACTCGTTATTTCTTAGAAGCTTGGCAACCCCTCTCAATGAAAGTGCTTTTCCACAGTCTGTGCCTAGGGCTACATGAAGAGGAAACAAATCATAGAGACAAAACTGAGAACTCCTATATTTTGTCAAGTTTCAAAGAGCTACTACAAACCATGTTGGATTTAGAGTTCCAAATTCATCTATCTATATAGGAGAGAACAGTGGGAAACCTAAATATAAAAACTGCTACTGTATACGAATGCTTTAACCTAGAAGAACAAAATTTGGTGAGCAAAGTGGGATTTGTGTACTGATCATTACCACCAAGTATCATCAAGATTGGGTGAAAAAGTATTTGCTGGTACTTCGGAAACTCGTAATTTCTTAGAAGCTTGGCAACCCCTCTCTATGAATGTGCTTTTCCACAGTTTGTGCCAAGGGCTACTTGAAGAGGAAACAAACCATAGAGACAAAACTGAGAACTCCTTTACTTTGTCAAGTTTCAAAGAGCTACTACAAACCATGTTGGATTTAGAGTTCCAAATTCATCTATCTATATAGGAGAGAACAGAGGGAAAGCTAGATATAAAAACTGCTACTGTAGACGAACGCTTCAACCTAGAAGAACAAAATTTGGTGAGCCAAGTGGGATTTGTGTACTGATCATTAGCAACAGGTATCATCAAGATTGGGTGAAAAAAAAATTGCTGGTATTTCGGAAACTCGTTATTTCTTAGAAGCTTGGCAACCCCTCTCAATGAAAGTGCTTTTCCACAGTCTGTGCCTAGGGCTACTTGAAGAGGAAACCAACCATAGAGACAAATCTGAGAAAACCTTTATTTTGTCAAGTTTCAAAGAGCTACTACAAACCATGTTGGATTTAGAGTTCCAAATTCATCTATCTATATAGGAGAGAACAGAGGGAAACCTAGATATAAAAACTGCTACTGTAGACGAACGCTTCAACCTAGAAGAACAAATTTTGGTGAGCCAAGTGGGATTTGTGTACTGATTATTAGCAACAAGTATCATGAATATTGGTTGAAAAAATATTTGCTGGTATTTCGGAAACTCGTTATTTCTTAGAAGCTTGGCAACCCCTCTCAATGAAAGTGCTTTTCCACAGTCGGTGCCTAGGGCTACTTGAAGAGGAAACAATCCATAGAGACAAAACTGAGAACTCCTTTATTTTGTCAAGTTTCAAAGAGCTACTACAAACCATGTTGCATTTAGTGTTCCAAATTCATCTATCTATACAGGAGAGTACAGAGGGAAACCTAAATATAAAAACTGCTACTTTGATGAACTCTTCAACCTAGGAGAACAAAATTTGGTGAGCCAAGTGGGATTTGTGTACTGATCATTACCACCAAGTGTCATCAAGATTGGGTGAAAAAATATTTGCTGGTATTTTGGAAACTCGTTATTTCTTAGAAGCTTGGCAACCCATCTCAATGAAAGTGCTTTCCACAGTCTGTGCCTAGTGCTACTTGAAGAGGAAACAAACCATAGAGACAAAACTGAGAACTCCTTTATTTTGTCAAGTTTCAAAGAGCTACTATAAACCATGTTGGATTTAGAGTTCAGAATTCATCAATCTATATAGGAGAGAACAGAGGGAAACCTAAATATAAAAACTGCTATTGTATACGAACACTTCAACCTAGAAGAACAAAATTTGGTGAGCAAAGTGGGATTTGTGTACTGATCATTACCAACAAGAATCATCAAGATTGGGTGAAAAAATATTTGCTGGTATTTCTGAAACTCGTTATTTCTTAGAAGCTTGGTAACCCCTCTCAATGAAAGTGCTTTTCCACAGTCTGTGCCTAGGGCTACTTGAAGAGGAAACAAACCATAGGGACAAAACTGAGAACTTTTTTATTTTATCAAGTTTCAAAGAGCTACTACAAACCATGTTGGATTTAGAATTCCAACTTCATCTATCTATATAGGAGAGAACAGATGGAAACCTAAATATAAAAACTGCTACTGTAGACGAACGCTTCTACTTAGCAGAACAAAATTTGGTGAGCCAAGTGGGATTTGTGTACTGATCATCAGCAACAAGTATCATCAAGATTGGCTGAAAAAATATTTGCTGGTATTTCGGAAACTCGTTATTTCTTAGAAGCTTGGCAACCCCTCTCAATGAAAGTGCTTTTCCACAGTCTGTGCCTAGGGCTAGTTGAAGAGGAAACAAACCATAGAGACAAAACTGAGAACTCCTTTATTTTGTCAAGTTTCAAACACCTACTACAAACCATGTTGGATTTAGAGTTCCAAATTCATCTATCTATTCAGGAGAGAACAGAGGGAAACCTAAATATAAAAACTGCTACTGTAGACGAACGCTTCAACCTAGAAGAACAAAATTTGGTGAGCCAAGTGGGATTTGTGTACTGATCATTACCACCAAGTATCATCAAGATTGGGTGAAAAAATATTTGCTGGTATTTCGGAAACTCGTTATTTCTTAGAAGCTTGGCAACCCCTCTCAATGAAAGTGCTTTTCCGCAGTCTGTGACTAGGGCTACTTGAAGAGGAAACAAACCATAGAGACAAAACTGAGAACTCCTTTATTTTGTCAAGTTTCAAAGAGCTACTACAAACCATGTTGGATTTAGAGTTCCAAATTCATATATCTATATATGAGAGAACAGAGTGAAACCTAAATATAAAAACTGCTACTGTAGACGAACGCTTCAACCTAGAAGAACAAAATTTGGTGAGCCAATTGGGATTTGTGGACTGATCATTACCACCAAGTATCATCAAGATTGGGTGAAAAAAAATTTGCTGGTATTTCGGAAACTCGTTATTTCTTAGAAGCTTGGCAACCCCCCTCAATGAAAGAGCTTTTCCAGAGTCTGTGCCTAGGGCTACTTGAAGAGGAAACAAACCATAGAGACAAAACTGAGAACTCCTTTATTTTGTCAAGTTTCAAAGAGCTACTATAAACCATGATTTATTTAGAGTTCCAAATTTATCTATCTCTATAATAGAGAACAGAGGGAAACCTAAATATAAAAACTGCTATTGTAGACGAACGCTTCAACCTAGAAGAACAAAATTTGGTGAGCCAAGTAGGATTTGTGTACTGATCATTACCACCAAGTATCATCAAGATTGGGTGAAAAAATATTTGCTGGTATTTTGGAAACTCGTTATTTCTTAGAAGCTTGGCAACCCATCTCAATGATAGTGCTTTCCACAGTCTGTGCCTAGGGCTACTTGAAGAAGAAATAAACCATAGAGACAAAACTGAGAACTCCTTTATTTTGTCAAGTTTCAAAGAGCTACTACAAACCATGTTGGATTTAGAGTTCCAAATTCATCTATCTATATAGGAGAGAACAGAGGAAAACCTAAATATAAAAACTTCTACTGTAGACGAATGCTTAAAACTAGAAGAACAAAATTTGGTGAGCCAAGGGGATTTGTGTACTGATCATTACCACCAAGTATCATCAAGATTGGGTGAAAAAATATTTGCTGGTATTTCGGAAACTCTTTATTTTTAGAAGCATGTCAACCCCTCTCAATAAAAGTGCTTTTCCACAGTGTGTGCCTAGGGCTTCTTGAAGAGGAAACAAACCATAGAGACAAAACTGAGAAAACCGTTATTTTGTCAAGTTTCAAAGAGCTACTACAAACCATGTTGGATTTTGAGTTCCAAATTCATCTATGTATATAGGAGAGAACAGAGTGAAACCTAAATATAAAAACTACTATTGTAGACGAACGCTTCAACCAAGAAAAACAAAATTTGGTGAGCCAAGTGGGATTTATGTAGTGATCATTAGCCACAAGTATCATCAAGATTGGTTAAAAAAATATTTGCTGGTAATTCGGAAACTCGTTATTTCTTAGAAGCTTGGCAACCCCTCTCAATGAAAGTGCATTTCCACAGTGTGTGCCTAGGGCTCTTGAAGAGGAAACAATCCGTAGAGAAAAAACTGAGAACTCCTTTATTTTGTCATGTTTCAAAGAGCTACTACAAACCATGTTGTATTTAGAGTTCCTAATTAATCTATCTATACAGGAGAGAACAGAGGGCAACCTAAATGTAAAAACTGCTACTGTAGACGAACGCTTCAACATAGAAGAACAAAATTTGGTGAGCCAAGTGGGATTTGTGTACTGATCATTGCCACCAAGTATCATCAAGATTGGGTGAAAAAATTTTTGCAGGTATATCAGAAACTCGTTATTTCTTAGAAGCTTGTCAACCCCTCTCAATGAAAGTGCTTTTCCACAGTCTGTCCCTGGGCTACTTGAAGAGGAAACTAACCATAGAGACAAAACTGAGAACTCCTTTATTTTGACAAGTTTCAAAGAGCTACTACAATCCATGTTGGATTTAGAGTTCCAAATTCATCAATCTATATAGGAGAGAACAGAGGGAAACGTAAGTATAAAAACTGCTATTGTGGACGAACGCTTCAACCTAGAAGAACAAAATTTTGTGAGCCAAGTGGGATTTGTGTACTGATCATTACCACCAAGTATCATCAAGATAGGGTGAAAAAATATTTCCTGGTATTTTGGAAACTCATTATTTCTTAGAAGCTTGGCAACCCATCTCACTGAAAGTGCTTTCCACAGTCTGTGCCTAGTCCTACTTGAAGAGGAAACAAAGCATAGAGACAAAACTGAGAACTCCTTTATTTTGTCAAGTTTCAAAGAGCTACTATAAACCATGTTGGATTTAGAGTTCCAAATTCATCTATCTATATATGAGAAAACAGAGTGAAACCTAAATATAAAAACTGCTACTGTAGACGAACGCTTCAACCTAGAAGAACAAAACTTGGTGAGCCAATTGGGATTTGTGTACTGATCATTACCACCAAGTATCATCAAGATTGGGTGAAAAAAAATTTGCTGGTATTTCGGAAACTCGTTATTTCTTAGAAGCTTGGCAACCCCTATCAATGAAAGTGCTTTTCCACAGTCTGTGCCTAGGGCTACTTGAAGAGGAAACAAATCATAGAGACAAAACTGAGAACTCCTTTATTTTGTCAAGGTTCAAAGAGCTACTATAAACCATGTTTTATTTAGAGTTCCAAATTCATCTATCTCTATAGGAGAGAACAGTGGGAAACCTAAATATAAAAACTGCAATTGTATACGAACGCTTCAACCTAGAAGAACAAAATTTGGTGAGCCAAGTGGGATTTGTGTACTGATCATTACCACCAAGTATCATCAAAATTGGGTGAAAAAATATTTGCTGGTATTTTGGAAATTCGTTATTTCTTAGAAGCTTGGCAACCCATCTCAATGAAAGTGCTTTCCACAGTCTGTGCCTAGGGCTACTTGAAGAGGAAACAAACCATAGAGACAAATCTGAGAAAACCTTTATTTTGTCAAGTTTAAAAGAGCTACTACAAACCATGTTGGATTTAGAGTTCCAAATTCATCTATCTATATAGGAGAGAACAGAGTGAAACCTAAATATAAAAACTACTACTGTAGACGAACGCTTCAACCTAGAAAAAAAAATTTGGTGAGCCAAGTGGGATTTGTGTACTGATCATTAGCAACAAGTATCATCAAGATTGGGTGAAAAAATATTTGCTTGTATTTCGGAAACACGTTATTTCTTAGAAGCTTGGCAACCCCTCTCAATAAAAGTGCTTTTTCACAGTGTGTGCCTAGGGCTACTTGAAGAGGAAACAATCCATAGAGACAAAACTGAGAACTCCTTTATTTTGTCATGTTTCAAAGAGCTAGTACAAATTATGTTGTATTTAGAGTTCCTAATTAATCTATCTATACAGGAGAGAACAGAGGGCAACCTAAATTTAAAAACTGCTACTGTAGACGAACGCTTCTACCTAGAAGAACAAAATTTGGTGAGCCAAGTGGGATTTGTGTACTGATCATCAGCCACAAGTATCATCAAGATTGGCTGAAAAAATATTTGCTGGTATTTCAGAAACTCGTTATTTCTTAGAAGCTTGGCAACCCCTCTCAATGAAAGTGCTTTTCCACAGTCTGTGCCTAGGGCTACATGAAGAGGAAACAAATCATAGAGACAAAACTGAGAACTCCTATATTTTGTCAAGTTTCAAAGAGCTACTAAAAACCATGTTGGATTTAGAGTTCCACATTCATCTATCTAAATAGGAGAGAACAGTGGGAAACCTAAATATAAAAACTGCTACTGTAGACGAATGCTTTAACCTAGAAGAACAAAATTTTTTGAGCAAAGTGGGATTTGTGTACTGATCATTACCACCAAGTATCATCAAGATTGGGTGAAAAAGTATTTGCTGGTACTTCGGAAACTCGTAATTTCTTAGAAGCTTGGCAACCCCTCTCTATGAATGTGCTTTTCCACAGTTTGTGCCAAGGGCTACTTGAAGAGGAAACAAACCATAGAGACAAAACTGAGAACTCCTTTACTTGGTCAATTTTCAAAGAGCTACTACAAACCATGTTGGATTTAGATTTCCCAATTCATCTATCTATATAGGAGAGAACAGAGGGAAAGCTAGATATAAAAACTGCTACTGTAGACGAACGCTTCAACCTAGAAGAACAAAATTTAGTGAGCCAAGTGGGATTTGTGTACTGATCATTAGCAACAGGTATCATCAAGATTGGGTGAAAAAAAAATTGCTGGTATTTCGGAAACTCGTTATTTCTTAGAAGCTTGGCAACCCCTCTCAATGAAAGTGCTTTTCCACAGTCTGTGCCTAGGGCTACTTGAAGAGGAAACCAACCATAGAGACAAATCTGAGAAAACCTTTATTTTGTCAAGTTTCAAAGAGCTACTACAAACCATGTTAGATTTAGAGTTCCAAATTCATCTATCTATATAGGAGAGAACAGAGGGAAACCTAGATATAAAAACTGCTACTGTAGACGAACGCTTCAACCTAGAAGAACAAATTTTGGTGAGCCAAGTGGGATTTGTGTACTGATTATTAGCAACAAGTATCATGAATATTGGTTGAAAAAATATTTGCTGGTATTTCGGAAACTCGTTATTTCTTAGAAGCTTGGCAACCCCTCTCAATGAAAGTGCTTTTCCACAGTCGGTGCCTAGGGCTACTTGAAGAGGAAACAATCCATAGAGACAAAACTGAGAACTCCTTTATTTTGTCAAGTTTCAAAGAGCTACTACAAACCATGTTGGATTTAGTGTTCCAAATTCATCTATCTATACAGGAGAGTACAGAGGGAAACCTAAATATAAAAACTGCTACTTTGATGAACTCTTCAACCTAGGAGAACAAAATTTGGTGAGCCAAGTGGGATTTGTGTACTGATCATTACCACCAAGTGTCATCAAGATTGGGTGAAAAAATATTTGCTGGTATTTTGGAAACTCGTTATTTCTTAGAACCTTGGCAACCCATCTCAATGAAAGTGCTTTCCACAGTCTGTGCCTAGTGCTACTTGAAGAGGAAACAAACCATAGAGACAAAACTGAGAACTCCTTTATTTTGTCAAGTTTCAGAGAGCTACTATAAACCATGTTGGATTTAGAGTTCAGAATTCATCAATCTATATAGGAGAGAACAGAGGGAAACCTAAATATAAAAACTGCTATTGTATACGAACACTTCAACCTAGAAGAACAAAATTTGGTGAGCAAAGTGGGATTTGTGTACTGATCATTACCACCAAGAATCATCAAGATTGGGTGAAAAAATATTTGCTGGTATTTCGGAAACTCGTTATTTCTTAGAAGCTTGGCAACCCCTCTCAATGAAAGTGCTTTTCCACAGTCTGTGCCTAGGGCTAGTTGAAGAGGAAACAAACCATAGGGACAAAACTAGAACTTTTTATTTTATCAAGTTTCAAAGAGCTACTACAAACCATGTTGGATTTAGAATTCCAACTTCATCTATCTATATAGGAGAGAACAGATGGAAACCTAAATATAAAAACTGCTACTGTAGACGAACGCTTCTACTTAGCAGAACAAAATTTGGTGAGCCAAGTGGGATTTGTGTACTGATCATCAGCAACAAGTATCATCAAGATTGGCTGAAAAAATATTTGCTGGTATTTCGGAAACTCGTTATTTCTTAGAAGCTTGGCAACCCCTCTCAATGAAAGTGCTTTTCCACAGTCTGTGCCTAGGGCTAGTTGAAGAGGAAACAAACCATAGAGACAAAACTGAGAACTCCATTATTTTGTCAAGTTTCAAACACCTACTACAAACCATGTTGGAATTAGAGTTCCAAATTCATCTATCTATTCAGGAGAGAACAGAGGGAAACCTAAATATAAAAACTGCTACTGTAGACGAACGCTTCAACCTAGAAGAACAAAATTTGGTGAGCCAAGTGGGATTTGTGTACTGATCATTACCACCAAGTATCATCAAGATTGGGTGAAAAAATATTTGCTGGTATTTCGGAAACTCGTTATTTCTTTGAAGCTTGGCAACCCCTCTCAATGAAAGTGCTTTTCCGCCGTCTGTGACTAGGGCTACTTGAAGAGGAAACAAACCATAGAGACAAAACTGAGAACTCCTTTATTTTGTCAAGTTTCAAAGAGCTAATACAAACCATGTTGGATTTAGAGTTCCAAATTCATATATCTATATATGAGAGAACAGAGTGAAACCTAAATATAAAAACTGCTACTGTAGACGAACGCTTCAACCTAGAAGAACAAAATTTGGTGAGCCAATTGGGATTTGTGGACTGATCATTACCACCATGTATCATCAAGATTGGGTGAAAAAAAATTTGCTGGTATTTCGGAAACTCGTTATTTCTTAGAAGCTTGGCAACCCCCCTCAATGAAAGAGCTTTTCCAGAGTCTGTGCCTAGGGCTACTTGAAGAGGAAACAAACCATAGAGACAAAACTGAGAACTCCTTTATTTTGTCAGGTTTCAAAGAGCTACTATAAACCATGATTTATTTAGAGTTCCAAATTTATCTATCTCTATAATAGAGAACAGAGGGAAACCTAAATATAAAAACTGCTATTGTAGACGAACGCTTCAACCTAGAAGAACAAAATTTGGTGAGCCAAGTAGGATTTGTGTACTGATCATTACCACCAAGTATCATCAAGATTGGGTGAAAAAATATTTGCTGGTATTTTGGAAACTCGTTATTTCTTAGAAGCTTGGCAACCCATCTCAATGAAAGTGCTTTCCACAGTCTGTGCCTAGGGCTACTTGAAGAAGAAATAAACCATAGAGACAAAACTGAGAACTCCTTTATTTTGTCAAGTTTCAAAGAGCTACTACAAACCATGTTGGATTTAGAGTTCCAAATTCATCTATCTATATAGGAGAGAACAGAGGAAAACCTAAATATAAAAACTGCTACTGTAGACGAATGCTTAAAACTAGAAGAACAAAATTTGGTGAGCCAAGGGGATTTGTGTACTGATCATTACCACCAAGTATCATCAAGATTGGGTGAAAAAATATGCTGGTATTTCGGAAATTCTTTATTTTTAGAAGCATGTCAACCCCTCTCAATGAAAGTGCTTTTCCACAGTGTGTGCCTAGGGCTTCTTGAAGAGGAAACAAACCATAGAGACAAAACTGAGAAAACCTTTATTTTGTCAAGTTTCAAAGAGCTACTACAAACCATGTTGGATTTAGAGTTCCAAATTCATCTATCTATATAGGAGAGAACAGAAGGAAAGCTAGATATAAAAACTGCTACTGTAGACGAACGCTTCAACCTAGAAGAACAAAATTTGGTGAGCCAAGTTGGATTTGTGTACTGATCATTATCAACAGGTATCATCAAGATTGGGTGAAAAAAAAATTGCTGGTATTTCGGAAACTCGTTATTTCTTAGAAGATTGGCAACCCCTCTCAATGAAAGTGCTTTTCCACAGTCTGTGCCTAGGGCTACTTGAAGAGGAAACCAACCATAGAGACAAATCTGAGAAAACATTTATTTTGTCAAGTTTCAAAGAGCTACTACAAACCATGTTGGATTTAGAGTTCCAAATTCATCTATCTATATAGGAGAGAACAGAGGGAAACCTAGATATAAAAACTGCTACTGTAGACGAACGCTTCAACCTAGAAGAACAAATTTTGGTGAGCCAAGTGGGATTTGTGTACTGATTATTAGCAACAAGTATCATGAATATTGGTTGAAAAAATATTTGCTGGTATTTCGGAAACTCGTTATTTCTTAGAAGCTTGGCAACCCCTCTCAATGAAAGTGCTTTTCCACAGTCGGTGCCTAGGGCTACTTGAAGAGGAAACAATCCATAGAGACAAAACTGAGAACTCCTTTATTTTGTCAAGTTTCAAAGAGCTACTACAAACCATGTTGGATTTAGTGTTCCAAATTCATCTATCTATACAGGAGAGTACAGAGGGAAACCTAAATATAAAAACTGCTACTTTGATGAACTCTTCAACCTAGGAGAACAAAATTTGGTGAGCCAAGTGGGATTTGTGTACTGATCATTACCACCAAGTGTCATCAAGATTGGGTGAAAAAATATTTGCTGGTATTTTGGAAACTCGTTATTTCTTAGAAGCTTGGCACCCATCTCAATGAAAGTGCTTTCCACAGTCTGTGCCTAGTGCTACTTGAAGAGGAAACAAACCATAGAGACAAAACTGAGAACTCCTTTATTTTGTCAAGTTTCAAAGAGCTACTATAAACCATGTTGGATTTAGAGTTCAGAATTCATCAATCTATATAGGAGAGAACAGAGGGAAACCTAAATATAAAAACTGCTATTGTATACGAACACTGCAACCTAGAAGAACAAAATTTGGTGAGCCAAGTGGGATTTGTGTACTGATCATTACCACCAAGAATCATCAAGATTGGGTGAAAAAATATTTGCTGGTATTTCTGAAACTCTTTATTTTTAGAAGCATGTCAACCCCTCTCAATGAAAGTGCTTTTCCACAGTGTGTGCCTAGGGCTACTTGAAGAGGAAACAAACCATAGAGACAAAACTGAGAACTCCTTTATTTTGTCAAGTTTCAAAGAGCTACTACAAACCATGTTGGATTTAGAGTTCCAAATTCATATATCTATATATGAGAGAACAGAGTGAAACCTAAATATAAAAACTGCTACTGTAGACGAACGCTTCAACCTAGAAGAACAAAATTTGGTGAGCCAATTGGGATTTCTGGACTGATCATTACCACCAAGTATCATCAAGATTGGGTGAAAAAAAATTTGCTGGTATTTCGGAAACTCGTTATTTCTTAGAAGCTTGGCAACCCCCTCAATGAAAGAGCTTTTCCAGAGTCTGTGCCTAGGGCTACTTGAAGAGGAAACAAACCATAGAGGCAAAACTGAGAACTCCTTTATTTTGTCAAGTTTCAAAGAGCTACTACAAACCATGTTGGATTTAGAGTTCCAAATTCATCTATCTATATAGGAGAGAACAGAGGAAAACCTAAATATAAAAACTGCTACTGTAGACGAATGCTTAAAACTAGAAGAACAAAATTTGGTGAGCCAAGGGGATTTGTGTACTGATCATTACCACCAAGTATCATCAAGATTGGGTGAAAAAATATTTGCTGGTATTTCGGAAACTCTTTATTTTTAGAAGCATGTCAACCCCTCTCAATGAAAGTGCTTTTCCACAGTGTGTGCCTAGGGCTTCTTGAAGAGGAAACAAACCATAGAGACAAAACTGAGAAAACCTTTATTTTGTCAAGTTTCAAAGAGCTACTACAAACCATGTTGGATTTTGAGTTCCAAATTCATCTAGGTATATAGGAGAGAACAGAGTGAAACCTAGATATAAAAACTACTATTGTAGACGAACGCTTCAACCAAGAAAAACAAAATTTGGTGAGCCAATTGGGATTTGTGTACTGATCATTAGCCACAAGTATCATCAAGATTGGTTAAAAAAATATTTGCTGGTAATTCGGAAACTCGTTATTTCTTAGAAGCTTGGCAACCCCTCTCAATGAAAGTGCTTTTCCACAGTGTGTGCCTAGGGCTACTTGAAGAGGAAACAATCCGTAGAGAAAAAACTGAGAACTCCTTTATTTTGTCATGTTTCAAAGAGCTACTACAAACCATGTTGTATTTAGAGTTCCTAATTAATCTATCTATACAGGAGAGAACAGAGGGCAACCTAAATGGAAAAACTGCTACTGTAGACGAACGCTTCAACATAGAAGAACAAAATTTGGTGAGCCAAGTGGGATTTGTGTATTGATCATTGCCACCAAGTATCATCAAGATTGGGTGAAAAAATATTTGCAGGTATATCAGAAACTCGTTATTTCTTAGAAGCTTGTCAACCCCTCTCAATGAAAGTGCTTTTCCACAGTCTGTCCCTGGGCTACTTGAAGAGGAAACTAACCATAGAGACAAAACTGAGAACTCCTTTATTTTGTCAAGTTTCAAAGAGCTACTACAATCCATGTTGGATTTAGAGTTCCAAATTCATCAATCTATATAGGAGAGAACAGAGGGAAACCTAAGTATAAAAACTGCTATTGTGGACGAACGCTTCAACCTAGAAGAACAAAATTTGGTGAGCCAAGTGGGATTTGTGTACTGATCATTACCACCAAGTATCATCAAGATAGGGTGAAAAAATATTTCCTGGTATTTTGGAAACTCATTATTTCTTAGAAGCTTGGCAACCCATCTCACTGAAAGTGCTTTCCACAGTCTGTGCCTAGTCCTACTTGAAGAGGAAACAAACCATAGAGACAAAACTGAGAACTCCTTTATTTTGTCAAGTTTCAAAGAGCTACTATAAACCATGTTGGATTTAGAGTTCCAAATTCATCAATCTATATAGGAGAGAACAGAGGGAAACCTAAATATAAAAACTGCTATTGTAGACGAACGCTTCAACCTACAAGAACAAAATTTGGTGAGCCAAGTGGGATTTGTGTACTAATCATTACCACCAAGTATCATCAAGATTGGGTGAAAAAATATTTGCTGGGATTTCGGAAACTCGTTATTTCTTAGAAGCTTGGCAACCCCTCTCAATGAAAGTGCTTTTCCACAGTCTGTGCCTAGGGCTAGTTGAAGAGGAAACAAACCATACAGACAAAACTGAGAACTCGTTTTTTGTCAAGTTACAAAGAGCTACAGTTCCAAATTCATCTATCTATATATTAGAGAACAGAGTGAAACCTAACTATAAAAACTGCTAATGTAGACGAACGCATAAACCTAGAAGAACAAAATTTGGTGAGACAAGTGGGATTTTTATACTGATCATTACAACCAAGTATCATCAAGATTGGGTGAAAAAATATTTGATGGTATTTTGGAAACTCGTTATTTCTTAGAAGCTTAACAACCCATCTTAGTGAAAGTGCTTTCCAAAGTCTGTGGCTAGGACTACTTGAAGAGGAAACAAACCATAGAGAAAAAAATGAGAACTTTTTTATTTTATCAAGTTTCAAAGAGCTACTACAAACCATGTTGGATTTAGAGTTCCAAATTCATCTATCTATATAGGAGAGAACAGCGGGAAACCTAAATATAAAAACTGCTACTGTAGACGAACGCTTCAACCTAGAAGAACAAAATTTCGTGAGCCAAGTGGGATTTGTGTACTGATCATTACCACCAAGTATCATCAAGATTGGGTGAAAAAATATTTGCTGGTATTTCGGAAACTCGTTATTTCTTAGATGCTTGGCAACCCCTCTCAATGAAAGTGCTTTTCCACAGTCTGTGCCTAGGGCTACTTGAAGAGTAAACAAACCATAGAGACAAAACTGAGAACTCCTTTATTTTGTCAAGTTTCAAAGAGCTACTACAATCCCTGTTGGATTTAGAGTTCCAAATTCATTTATCTATATAGGAGAGAACAGAGAGAAACCTAAATATAAAAACTGCTACTGTAGACGAACGCTTCAACCTAGAAGAACAAAATTTCGTGAGCCAAGTGGGACTTGTGTACTGATCATTACCACCAAGTATCATCAAGATTGGGTGAAAAAATATTTGCTGGTATTTCGGAAACTCGTAATTTCTTAGAAACTTGGCAACCACTCTCAATGAAAGTGCTTTTCCACAGTCTGTGCCTAGGGCTACTTGAAGAGGAAACAAACCATACAGACAAAACTGAGAACTCCTTTTTTGTCAAGTTGCAAAGAGCTACTACAAACCATGTTGGATTTAGAGTTCCAAATTCATCTATCTATATAGGAGAGGACAGAGGGAAACCTAAATATAAAAACTGCTACTGTAGACGAACGCTTCAACCTAGAGGAACAAAATTTGGTGAGCCAAGTGGGATTTGTGTACTGATCATTAGCAACAAGTATAATCAAGATTTAGTGAAAAAATATTTGCTGGTATTTCGGAAACTCGTTATTTCTTAGAAGCTTGGCAACCCCTCTCAATGAAAGTGCTTTTCAACAGTCTGTGCCTAGGGCTTCTTGAAGAGGAAACAAACCATATAGACAAAACTGAGAACTCCTTTTTTTGTCAAGTTTCAAAGAGCTACTATGATCCACGTTGGATTTAGAGTTCCAAATTCATCTATCTATATAGGAGAGAACAGAGAGAAACCTAAATATAAAAACTGCTACTGTAGACGAACGCTTCAACGTAGAAGAACAAAATTTGGTGAGCCAAGTGGGATTTGGGTACTGATCATTACCACCAAGTATCATCAAGATTGGGTGAAAAAATATTTGCTGGTATTTCGGAAACTCGTAATTTCTTAGAAGCTTGGCAACCCCTCTCAATGAAAGTGCTTTTCCACAGTCTGTGCCTAGGGCTACTTGAAGATTAAACAAACCATAGAGACAAAACTGAGAACTGCTTTATTTTATCAAGTTTCAAAGAGCTACTACAAACCATGTTGGATTTAGAGTTCCAAATTCATCTATCTATATAGGAGAGAACAGAGGGAAACCTAACTATAAAAACTGCTACTGTAGACGAACGCAACAACCTAGAAGAACAAAATTTGGTGAGCCAAGTGGGATTTGTGTAGTGATCATTACCACCAAGTATCATCAAGATTGGGTGAAAAAATATTTGCTGGTATTTTGGAAACTCTTAATTTCTTAGAAGCTTGGCAACACATCTCAGTGAAAGTGCTTTCCACAGTCTGTGCCTAGGACTACTTGAAAAGGAAACAAACCATAGAGACAAAACTGAGAACTCTTTTACTTTATCAAGTTTCAAAGAGCTACTACAAACCATGTTGGATTTCAGTTCCAAATTCATCTATCTATATAGGAGAGAACAGGGGGAAACCTAAATATAAAAACTGCTACTGTAGACGAAAGCTTCAAACTAGAAGAACATAATTTGGTGAGCCAAGTGGGGTTTGTGTACTGATCATTACCACCAAGTATCATCAAGATTGGGTGAAAAAATATTTGCTGGTGTTTTGGTAACTCGTTATTTCTTAGAAGATTCTCAACCCATCTCAATGAAAGTACATTCCACAGTCTGTGCCTAGGGCTACTTGAAGAGGAAACAAACCATAGAGACAAAACTGAGAACTCCTTCATTTTGTCAAGTTTCAAAGAGCTACTACAAACCATGTTGGATTTAGAGTTCCAAAATCATCTATCTATATAGGAGAGAACAGAGGGAAACCTAAATATAAAAACTGCTACTGTAGACGAACGCTTCAACCTAGAAGAACAAAATTTGGTGAGCCAAGTGGGATTTGTGTAGTGATCATTACCACCAAGTATCATCAAGATTGGGTGAAAAAATATTTGCTGGTATTTCGGAAACTTGTAATTTCTTAGAAGCTTGGTAACCCCTCTCAATGAAACTGCTTTTCCACAGTCTGTGCCTAGGGTTACTTGAAGAGGAAACAAACCATAGAGACAAAACTGAGAACTCCTTTATTTTGTCAAGTTCAAAGAGCTACTACAAACCATGTTGGATTTAGAGTTCCAAATTCATCTATCTATATAGGAGAGAACACAGGGAAACCTAAATATAAAAACTGCTACTGTAGACGAACGCTTAAACCTAGAAGAACAAAATTTGGTGAGCCAAGTGGGATTTGTGTACTGATCATTACCACCAAGTATCATCAATATTGGGTGAAAATATATTTGCTGGTATTTTGGAAACTCGTTATTTCTTAGAAGCTTGGCAACCCATCTCAATGAAAGTGCTTTCCACAGTCTGTGCCTAGGGCTACTTGAAGAGGAAACAAAGCATAGAGACAAAACTGAGAACTCCTTTATTTTGTCAAGTTTCAAAGAGCTACTACAAACCATGTTGGATTTAGAGTTCCAAATTCATCTATCTATATAGGAGAGAACAGAGGGAAACCTAAATATAAAAACTGCTACTGTAGACGAAAGCTTCCAACTAGAAGAACAAAATTTGGTGAGCCAAGTGGGATTTGTGTACTGATCATTACCACCAAGTATCATCAAGATTGGGTGAAAATATATTTGCTGGTATTTGGAAACTCCTTATTTCTTAGAAGCTTGGCAACCCATCTCAATGAAAGTGCTTTCCACACTCTGTTCCTAGGGCTACTTGAAGAGGAAACAAACCATAGAGACAAAACTGAGAACTCCTTCATTTTGTCAAGTTTCAAAGAGCTACTACAAACCATGTTGGATTTAGAGTTCCAAAATAATCTATCTATATAAAAGAGAACAGAGGGAAACCTAAATATAAAAACTGCTACTGTAGACGAACGCTTAAACCTAGAAGAACAAAACTTGGTGAGCCAAGTGGGATTTGTGTACTGATCATTACCACAAAGTATCATCAAGATTGGGTGAAAAAATATTTGCTGGTATTTTGGAAACTCGTAATTTTTTAGAAGCTTGGCAACCCATCTCAGTGAAAGTGCTTTCCACAGTCTGTGCCTAGGACTACTTGAAGAGGAAACAAACCATAGAGACAAAACTGAGAACTTTTTTATTTTATCAAGTTTCAAAGAGCTACTACAAACCATGTTGGATTTAGAGTTCCAAATTCATCTATCTATATAGGAGAGAACAGAGGGAAACATAAATATAAATCTGCTACTGTAGACGAAAGCTTCAAACTAGAAGAACAAAATTTGGTGAGCCAAGTGGGATTTGTGTACTGATCCTTACCACCAATTATCATCAAGATTGGGTGAAAAAATATTTGCTGGTGTTTCGGAAACTCGTTATTTCTTAGGAGCTTGGCAACCCCTCTCAATGAAAGTTCTTTTGCACAGTCTGTGCCTATGGCTACTTGAAGAGGAAATAAACCATAGAGACAAAACTGAGAACTCCTTCATTTTGTCAAGTTTCAAAGAGCTACTACAAACCATGTTGGATTTAGAGTTCCAAAATTATCTATCTATATAGGAGAGAACAGAGGGAAACCTAAATATAAAAACTGCTACTGTAGACGAAAGCTTCAACCTAGAAGAACAAAATTTGGTGAGCCAAGTGGGATTTGTTTACTGATCATTACCACCAAGTATCATCAAGATTGGGTGAAAAAATATTTGCTGTTATTTCGGAAACTCGTTATTTCTTAGAAGCTTGGCAACCCCTCTCAATGAAAGTGCTTTTCCACAGTCTGTGCCTAGGATTACTTGAAGAGGAAACAAACCATAGAGACAAAACTGTGAACTTTTTTATTATATCATGTTTCAAAGAGCTACTACAAACCATGTTGGATTTAGAGTTCCAGATTCATCTATCTATAAAGGAGAGAACAGGGGGAAACCTAAATATAAAAACTGCTACTGTAGACGAAAGCTTCAACCTAGAAGAACAAAATTTGGTGAGCCATGTGGGATTTTTTTACTGATCATTACCACCAAGTATCATCAAGATTGGGTGAAAAAATATTTGCTGTTATTTCGGAAACTCGTTATTTCTTAGAAGCTTCTCAACCCATCTCAATGAAAGTACTTTTCCACAGTCTGTGCCTAGGGCTACTTGAAGAGGAAACAAACCATAGAGACAAAACTGAGAACTCCTTCATTTTGTCAAGTTTCAAAGAGCTACTACAAACCATGTTGGATTTAAAGTTCCAAATTCATCTATCTATATAGGAGAGAACACAGGGAAACCTAAATATAAAAACTGCTACTGTAGACGAACGCTTCAACCTAGAAGAACAAAATTTGGTGAGCCAAGTGGAATTTGTGTACTGATCATTACCACCAAGTATCATCAAGATTGGGTGAAAATATATTTGCTGCTATTTTGGAAACTCGTTATTTCTTAGAAGCTTGGCAACCCATCTCAATGAAAGTGCTTTCCACAGTCTGTGCCTAGGGCTACTTGAAGAGGAAACAAAGCATAGAGACAAAACTGAGAACTCCTTTATTTTGTCAAGTTTCAAAGAGCTACTACAAACCATGTTGGATTTAGAGTTCCAAATTCATCTATGTATATAGGAGAGAACAGAGAGAAACCTAAATATAAAAACTGCTACCGTAGACGAACGCTTCAACCTAGAAAACAAAATTTGGTGAGCCAAGTGGGATTTGTGTACTGATCATTAGCAACAAGTATCATCAAGATTGGGTAAAAAATATTTGCTGGTATTTCGGAAACTTGTTATTTCTTAGAAGCTAGGCAACCCCTCTCAATGAAAGTGCTTTTCCACAGTGTGTGCCTAGGGCTACTTGAAGAGGAAATAAACCATTGAGACAAAACTGAGAACTCCTTCATTTTGTCAAGTTTCAAAGAGCTACTACAAACCATGTTGGATTTAGAGTTCCAAAATTATCTATCTCTATAGGAGAGAACAGAGGGAAACCTAAATATAAAAACTGCTACTGTAGACGAACGCTTCAACCTAGAAGAACAAAATTTGGTGAGCCAATTGGGATTTGTTTACTGATCATTACCACCAAGTTTCATCAAGATTGGGTGAAAAAATATTTGCTGGTATTTCGGAAACTCGTTATTTCTTAGAAGCTTGGCAACCCCTCTCAATGAAAGTGCTTTTCCACAGTCTGTGCCTAGGGTTACTTGAAGAGGAAACAAACCATAGAGACAAAACTGAGAACTCCTTTATTTTGTCAAATTTCAAAGAGCTACTACAAACCATGTTGGATTTAGAGTTCCAAATTCATCTATCTATATAGGAGAGAACACAGGGAAACCTAAATATAAAAACTGCTACTGTAGACGAACGCTTCAACCTAGAAGAACAAAATTTGGTGAGCCAAGTGGGATTTGTGTACTGATCATTACCACCAAGTATCATCAAGATTGGGTGAAAATATATTTGCTGCTATTTTGGAAACTCGTTATTTCTTAGAAGCTTGGCAACCCATCTCAATGAAAGTGCTTTCCACAGTCTGTGCCTAGGGCTACTTGAAGAGGAAACAAAGCATAGAGACAAAACTGAGAACTCCTTTATTTTGTCAAGTTTCAAAGAGCTACTACAAACCATGTTGGATTTAGAGTTCCAAATTCATCTATCTATATAGGAGAGAACAGAGGGAAACCTAAATATAAAAACTGCTACTGTAGACGAAAGCTTCCAACTAGAAGAACAAAATTTGGTGAGCCAAGTGGGATTTGTGTACTGATCATTACCACCAAGTATCATCAAGATTTGGTGAAAATATATTTGCTGGTATTTGGAAACTCCTTATTTCTTAGAAGCTTGGCAACCCATCTCAATGAAAGTGCTTTCCACAGTCTGTTCCTAGGGCTACTTGAAGAGGAAACAAACCATAGAGACAAAACTGAGAACTCCTTCATTTTGTCAAGTTTCAGAGAGCTACTACAAACCATGTTGGATTTAGAGTTCCAAAATAATCTATCTATATAAAAGAGAACAGAGGGAAACCTAAATATAAAAACTGCTACTGTAGACGAACGCTTAAACCTAGAAGAAGAAAACTTGGTGAGCCAAGTGGGATTTGTGTACTGATCATTACCACAAAGTATCAT
Organism: Callospermophilus lateralis; assembly: GCF_048772815.1. NCBI lineage: Eukaryota > Metazoa > Chordata > Mammalia > Rodentia > Sciuridae > Callospermophilus > Callospermophilus lateralis. Next base: position 79,912 of record NW_027515172.1, read on the forward strand.
CAAGATTGGGTGAAAAAATATTTGCTGGTATTTTGGAAACTCGTAATTTTTTAGAAGCTTGGCAACCCATCTCAGTGAAAGTGCTTTCCACAGTCTGTGCCTAGGACTACTTGAAGAGGAAACAAACCATAGAGACAAAACTGAGAACTTTTTTATTTTATCAAGTTTCAAAGAGCTACTACAAACCATGTTGGATTTAGAGTTCCAAATTCATCTATCTATATAGGAGAGAACAGAGGGAAACCTAAATATAAATCTGCTACTGTAGACGAAAGCTTCAAACTAGAAGAACAAAATTTGGTGAGCCAAGTGGGATTTGTGTACTGATCCTTACCACCAATTATCATCAAGATTGGGTGAAAAAATATTTGCTGGTGTTTCGGAAACTCGTTATTTCTTAGGAGCTTGGCAACCCCTCTCAATGAAAGTTCTTTTGCACAGTCTGTGCCTATGGCTACTTGAAGAGGAAATAAACCATAGAGACAAAACTGAGAACTCCTTCATTTTGTCAAGTTTCAAAGAGCTACTAGAAACCATGTTGGATTTAGAGTTCCAAAATTATCTATCTATATAGGAGAGAACAGAGGGAAACCTAAATATAAAAACTGCTACTGTAGACGAAAGCTTCAACCTAGAAGAACAAAATTTGGTGAGCCAAGTGGGATTTGTTTACTGATCATTACCACCAAGTATCATCAAGATTGGGTGAAAAAATATTTGCTGTTATTTCGGAAACTCGTTATTTCTTAGAAGCTTGGCAACCCCTCTCAATGAAAGTGCTTTTCCACAGTCTGTGCCTAGGATTACTTGAAGAGGAAACAAACCATAGAGACAAAACTGTGAACTTTTTTATTATATCATGTTTCAAAGAGCTACTACAAACCATGTTGGATTTAGAGTTCCAGATTCATCTATCTATAAAGGAGAGAACAGGGGGAAACCTAAATATAAAAACTGCTACTGTAGACGAAAGCTTCAACCTAGAAGAACAAAATTTGGTGAGCCAAGTGGGATTTTTTTACTGATCATTACCACCAAGTATCATCAAGATTGGGTGAAAAAATATTTGCTGTTATTTCGGAAACTCGTTATTTCTTAGAAGCTTCTCAACCCATCTCAATGAAAGTACTTTTCCACAGTCTGTGCCTAGGGCTACTTGAAGAGGAAACAAACCATAGAGACAAAACTGAGAACTCCTTCATTTTGTCAAGTTTCAAAGAGCTACTACAAACCATGTTGGATTTAGAGTTCCAAATTCATCTATCTATATAGGAGAGAACACAGGGAAACCTAAATATAAAAACTGCTACTGTAGACGAACGCTTCAACCTAGAAGAACAAAATTTGGTGAGCCAAGTGGAATTTGTGTACTGATCATTACCACCAAGTATCATCAAGATTGGGTGAAAATATATTTGCTGCTATTTTGGAAACTCGTTATTTCTTAGAAGCTTGGCAACCCATCTCAATGAAAGTGCTTTCCACAGTCTGTGCCTAGGGCTACTTGAAGAGGAAACAAAGCATAGAGACAAAACTGAGAACTCCTTTATTTTGTCAAGTTTCAAACAGCTACTACAAACCATGTTGGATTTAGAGTTCCAAATTCATCTATGTATATAGGAGAGAACAGAGAGAAACCTAAATATAAAAACTGCTACCGTAGACGAACGCTTCAACCTAGAAAACAAAATTTGGTTAGCCAAGTGGGATTTGTGTACTGATCATTAGCAACAAGTATCATCAAGATTGGGTAAAAAATATTTGCTGGTATTTCGGAAACTTGTTATTTCTTAGAAGCTAGGCAACCCCTCTCAATGAAAGTGCTTTTCCACAGTGTGTGCCTAGGGCTACTTGAAGAGGAAATAAACCATTGAGACAAAACTGAGAACTCCTTCATTTTGTCAAGTTTCAAAGAGCTACTACAAACCATGTTGGATTTAGAGTTCCAAAATTATCTATCTATATAGGAGAAAACAGAGGGAAACCTAAATATAAAAACTGCTACTGTAGACGAACGCTTCAACCTAGAAGAACAAAATTTGGTGAGCCAATTGGGATTTGTTTACTGATCATTACCACCAAGTTTCATCAAGATTGGGTGAAAAAATATTTGCTGGTATTTCGGAAACTCGTTATTTCTTAGAAGCTTGGCAACCCCTCTCAATGAAAGTGCTTTTCCACAGTCTGTGCCTAGGGTTACTTGAAGAGGAAACAAACCATAGAGACAAAACTGAGAACTCCTTTATTTTGTCAAGTTTCAAAGAGCTACTACAAACCATGTTGGATTTAGAGTTCCAAATTCATCTATCTATATAGGAGAGAACACAGGGAAACCTAAATATAAAAACTGCTACTGTAGACGAACGCTTCAACCTAGAAGAACAAAATTTGGTGAGCCAAGTGGGATTTGTGTACTGATCATTACCACCAAGTATCATCAAGATTGGGTGAAAATATATTTGCTGCTATTTGGAAACTCGTTATTTCTTAGAAGCTTGGCAACCCATCTCAATGAAAGTGCTTTCCACAGTCTGTGCCTAGGGCTACTTGAAGAGGAAAGAAAGCATAGAGACAAAACTGAGAACTCCTTTATTTAGTCAAGTTTCAAAGAGCTACTACAAACCATGTTGGATTTAGAGTTCCAAATTCATCTATCTATATAGGAGAAAACAGAGGGAAACCTAATATAAAAACTGCTACTGTAGACGAACGCTTCAACCTAGAAGAACAAAATTTAGTGAGCCAAGTGGGATTTGTGTACTGATCTTTACCACAAAGTATCATCAAGTTTGGGTGAAAAAATATTTGCTGGTATTTTGGAAACTCCTAATTTCTAAGAAGCTTGGCAACCCCTCTCAATGAAAGTGCTTTTCCACAGTCTGTGCCTAGGGCTACTTGAAGAGGAAACAAACCATAGAGACAAAACTGAGAACTCCTTTATTTTATCAAGTTTCAAAGAGCTACTACAAACCATGTTGGATTTAGAGTTGCAAATTCATCTATCTATATATGAGAGAACAGAGGGAAACCTAACTATAAAAACTGCTACTGTAGACGAACGCATCAACCTAGAAGAACAAAATTTGGTGAGCCATGTGGGATTTGTGTACTGATCATTACCACCAATGTCATCAAGATTGGGTGAAAAAATATTTGCTGGTATTTTGGACATCGTAATTTCTTAGAAGCTTGGCAACCCATCTCAGTGAAAGTGCTTTCCACAGTCTGTGCCTAGGACTACTTGAAGAGGAAACAAACCATAGAGACAAAACTGAGAACTTTTTTATTTTATCAAGTTTCAAAGAGCTATTACAAACCATGTTGGATTTAGAGTTCCAAATTCATCTATCTATATAGGAGAGAACAGAGGAAACCTAAATATAAAAACTGCTACTGTAGACAAAAGCTTCAAACTAGAAGAACAAAATTTGGTGAGCCCAGTGGGATTTGTGTACTGATCATTACCACCAAGTATCAACAAGATTGGGTGAAAATATATTTGCTGGTATTTTGGAAACTCGTTATTTCTTAGAAGCTTGGCAACCATCTAAATGAAAGTGCTTTCCACAGTCTGATCCTAGGGCTACTTGAAGAGGAGATAAACCATAGAGACAAAACTGAGAACTTTTTTATTTTATCAAGTTTCAAAGAGCTATTACAAACCATGTTGGATTTAGAGTTCCAAATTCATCTATCTATATAGAAGAGAACACAGGGAAACCTAAATATAAAAACTGCTACTGTAGACGAACGCTTCAACCTAGAAGAAGAAAATTTGGTGAGCCAAGTGGGATTTGTGTACTGATCATTACCACCAAGTATCATCAAGATTGGGTGAAAATATATTTGCTGCTATTTTGGAAACTCGTTATTTCTTAGAAGCTTGGCAACCCATCTCAATGAAAGTGCTTTCCACAGTCTGTGCTAGGGCTACTTGAAGAGGAAACAAACCATAGAGACAAAACTGAGAACTCCTTTATTTTGTCAAGTTTCAAAGAGCTACTACAAACCATGTTGGATTTAGAGTTCCAAATTCATCTATCTATATAGGAGAGAACAGAGGGAAACCTAAATATAAAAACTGCTACTGTAGACGAACGCTTAAACCTAGAAGAACAAAATTTAGTGAGCCAAGTGGGATTTGTGTACTGATCTTTACCACAAAGTATCATCAAGTTTGGGTGAAAAAATATTTGCTGGTATTTTGGAAACTCGTAATTTCTAAGAAGCTTGGCAACCCCTCTCAATGAAAGTGCTTTTCCACAGTGTGTGCCTAGGGCTACTTGAAGAGGAAACAAACCATAGAGACAAAACTGAGAACTCCTTTATTTTATCAAGTTTCATAGAGCTACTACAAACCATGTTGGATTTAGAGTTCCAAATTCATCTATCTATATATGAGAGAACAGAGGGAAACCTAACTATAAAAACTGCTACTGTAGACGAACGCATCAACCTAGAAGAACAAAATTTGGTGAGCCAAGTGGGATTTGTGTACTGATCATTACCACCAATGTCATCAAGATTGGGTGAAAAAATATTGCTGGTATTTTGGAAGTCGTAATTTCTTAGAAGCTTGGCAACCCATCTCAGTGAAAGTGCTTTCCACAGTCTGTGCCTAGGACTACTTGAAGAGGAAACAAACCATAGAGACAAAACTGAGAACTTTTTTATTTTGTCAAGTTTCAAAGAGCTATTACAAACCATGTTGGATTTAGAGTTCCAAATTCATCTATCTATATAGGAGAGAACAGAGGGAAACCTAAATATAAAAACTGCTACTGTAGACGAAAGCTTCAAACTAGAAGAACAAAATTTGGTGAGCCAAGTGGGATTTGTGTACTGATCATTACCACCAAGTATCAACAAGATTGGGTGAAAATATATTTGCTGGTGTTTCGGAAACTCGTTATTTCTTAGCAGCTTGGCAACCCCTCTCAATGAAAGTTCTTTTCCACAGTCTGTGCCTATGGCTACTTGAAGAGGAAATAAACCATAGAGACAAAACTGAGAACTCCTTCATTTTGTCAAGTTTCAAAGAGCTACTACAAACCATGTTGGATTTAGAGTTCCAAAATCATCTATCTATATAAAAGAGAACAGAGGGAAACCTAAATATAAAAACTGCTACTGTAGACGAACGCTTAAACCTAGAAGAACAAAATTTGGTGAGCCAAGTGGGATTTGTGTACTGATCATTACCACCAAGTATCATCAAGTTTGGGTGAAAAAATATTTGCTGGTATTTTGGAAACTCGTAATTTCTAAGAAGCTGGCAACCCCTCTCAATGAAAGTGCTTTTCCACAGTCTGTGCCTAGAGCTACTTGAAGAGGAAACAAACCATAGAGACAAAACTGAGAACTCCTTTATTTTATCAAGTTTCAAAGAGCTACTACAAACCATGTTGGATTTAGAGTTCCAAATTCATCTATCTATATATGAGAGGACAGAGGAAACCTAACTATAAAAACTGCTACTATAGACGAACGCATCAACCTAGAAGAACAAAATTTGTTGAGCCAAGTGGGATTTGTGTACTGATCATTACCACCAATGTCATCAAGATTGGGTGAAAAAATATTTGCTGGTATTTTGGAAATCGTAATTTCTTAGAAGCTTGGCAACCCATCTCAGTGAAAGTGCTTTCCACAGTCTGTGCCTAGGACTACTTGAAGAGGAAACAAACCATAGAGACAAAACTGAGAACTTTTTTATTTTATCAAGTTTCAAAGAGCTATTACAAACCATGTTGGATTTAGAGTTCCAAATTCATCTATCTATATAGGAGAGAACAGAGGGAAACCTAAATATAAAAACTGCTACTGTAGACAAAAACTTCAAACTAGAAGAACAAAATTTGATGAGCCAAGTGGATTTGTGTACTGATCATTACCACCAAGTATCAACAAGATTGGGTGAAAATATACTTGCTGGTATTTCGGAAACTCGTTATTTCTTAGAAGCTTGGCAACCCATCTAAATGAAAGTGCTTTCCACAGTCTGATCCTAGGGCTACTTGAAGAGGAGATAAACCATAGAGACAAAACTGAGAACTCCTTTATTTTGTCAAGTTTCAAAGAGCTACTACAAACCATGTTGGATTTAGAGTTCCAAAATCATCTATCTATATAAAAGAGAACAGAGGGAAACCTAAATATAAAAACTGCTACTGTAGACGAACGCTTAAACCTAGAAGAACAAAATTTGGTGAGCCTAGTGGGATTTGTGTACTGATCATTACCACAAAGTATCATCAAGATTGGGTGAAAAAATATTTGCTGGTATTTTGGAAACTCGTAATTTCTAAGAAGCTGGCAACCCCTCTCAATGAAAGTGCTTTTCCACAGTCTGTGCCTAGGGATACTTGAAGAGGAAACAAACCATAGAGACAAAACTGAGAACTCCTTCATTTTGTCAAGTTTCAAAGAGCTACTACAAACCATGTTGGATTTAGAGTTCCAAATTCATCTATCTATATAGGAGAGAACAGAGGAAACCTAAATATAAAAACTGCTACTGTAGACGAACGCTTAAACCTAGAAGAACAAAATTTCGTGAGCCAAGTGGGATTTGTGTACTGATCTTTACCACAAAGTATCATCAAGTTTGGGTGAAAAAATATTTGCTGGTATTTTGGAAACTCGTAATTTCTAAGAAGCTTGGCAACCCCTCTCAATGAAAGTGCTTTTCCACAGTCTGTGCCTAGGGCTACTTGAAGAGGAAACAAACCATAGAGACAAAACTGAGAACTCCTTTATTTTATCAAGTTTCATAGAGCTACTACAAACCATGTTGGATTTAGAGTTCCAAATTCATCTATCTATATATGAGAGAACAGAGGGAAACCTAACTATAAAAACTGCTACTGTAGACGAACGCATCAACCTAGAAGAACAAAATTTGGTGAGCCAAGTGGGATTTGTGTACTGATCATTACCACCAATGTCATCAAGATTGGGTGAAAAAATATTTGCTGGTATTTTGGAAATCGTAATTTCTTAGAAGCTTGGCAACCCATCTCAGTGAAAGTGCTTTCCACAGTCTGTGCCTAGGACTACATGAAGAGGAAACAAACCATAGAGACAAAACTGAGAACTTTTTATTTTATCAAGTTTCAAAGAGCTATTACAAACCATGTTGGATTTAGAGTTCCAAATTCATCTATCTATATAGGAGAGAACAGAGGGAAACCTAAATATAAAAACTGCTACTGTAGACGAAAGCTTCAAACTAGAAGAACAAAATTTGGTGAGCCAAGTGGGATTTGTGTACTGATCATTACCACCAAGTATCAACAAGATTGGGTGAAAATATATTTGCTGGTGTTTCGGAAACTCGTTATTTCTTAGCAGCTTGGCAACCCCTCTCAATGAAAGTTCTTTTCCACAGTCTGTGCCTATGGCTACTTGAAGAGGAAATAAAGCATAGAAACAAAACTGAGAACTCCTTCATTTTGTCAAGTTCAAAGAGCTACTACAAACCATGTTGGATTTAGAGTTCCAAAATCATCTATCTATATAAAAGAGAACAGAGGGAAACCTAAATATAAAAACTGCTACTGTAGACGAACGCTTAAACCTAGAAGAACAAAATTTGGTGAGCCAAGTGGGATTTGTGTACTGATCATTTCCACAAAGTATCATCAAGATTGGGTGAAAAAATATTTGCTGGTATTTTGGAAACTCGTAATTTCTAGAAGCTGGCAACCCCTCTCAATGAAAGTGCTTTTCCACAGTCTGTGCCTAGGGCTACTTGAAGAGGAAACAAACCATAGAGACAAAACTGAGAACTCCTTTATTTTATCAAGTTTCAAAGAGCTACTACAAACCATGTTGGATTTAGAGTTCCAAATTCATCTATCTATATATGAGAGGACAGAGGGAAACCTAACTATAAAAACTGCTACTATAGACGAACGCATCAACCTAGAAGAACAAAATTTGTTGAGCCAAGTGGGATTTGTGTACTGATCATTACCACCAATGTCATCAAGATTGGGTGAAAAAATATTTGCTGGTATTTTGGAAATTCTTAATTTTTTAGAAGCTTCGCAACCCATCTCAGTGAAAGTGCTTTCCACAGTCTGTGCCTAGGACTACTTGAAGAGGAAACAAACCATAGAGACAAAACTGAGAACTTTTTTATTTTATCAAGTTTCAAAGAGCTACTACAAACCATGTTGGATTTAGAGTTCCAAATTCATCTATCTATATAGGAGAGAACAGAGGGAAACCTAAATATAAATCTGCTACTGTAGACGAAAGCTTCAAAGTAGAAGAACAAAATTTCTTGAGCCAAGTGGGATTTGTGTACTGATCATGACCACCAATTATCATCAAGATTGGGTGAAAAAATATTTGCTGGTGTTTCGGAAACTCGTTATTTCTTAGCAGCTTGACAACCCCTCTCAATGAAAGTTCTTTTCCACAGGCTGTGCCTATGGCTACTTGAAGAGGAAATAAACCATAGAGACAAAACTGAGAACTCCTTCATTTTGTCAAGTTTCAAAGAGCTACTACAAACCATGTTGGATTTAGAGTTCCAAAATTATCTATCTATATAGGAGAGAACAGAGGGAAACCTAAATATAAAAACTGCTACTGTAGACGAACGCTTCAACCTAGAAGAACAAAATTTGGTGAGCCAAGTAGGATTTGTTTACTGATCATTACCACCAAGTATCATCAAGAATGGGTGAAAAAATATTTGCTGGTATTTCGGAAACTCGTTATTTCTTAGAAGCTTGGCAACCCCTCTCAATGAAAGTGCTTTTCCACAGTCTGTGCCTAGGATTACTTGAAGAGGAAACAAACCATAGAGACAAAACTGTGAACTTTTTTATTATATCATGTTTCAAAGAGCTACTACAAACCATGTTGGATTTAGAGTTCCAGATTCATCTATCTATATAGGAGAGAACAGGGGGAAACCTAAATATAAAAACTGCTACCGTAGACGAAAGCTTCACCTAGAAGAACAAAATTTGGTGAGCCAAGTGGGATTTGTTTACTGATCATTACCACCAAGTATCATCAAGATTGGGTTAAAAAATATTTGCTGGTATTTCGGAAACTCGTTATTTCTTAGAAGCTTCTCAACCCATCTCAATGAAAGTACTTTTCCACAGTCTGTGCCTAGGGCTACTTGAAGAGGAAACAAAGCATAGAGACAAAACTGAGAACTCCTTTATTTAGTCAAGTTTCAAAGAGCTACTACAAACCATGTTGGATTTAGAGTTCCAAATTCATCTATCTATATAGGAGAGAACAGAGGAAACCTAAATATAAAAACTGCTACTGTAGACGAACGCTTAAACCTAGAAGAACAAAATTTAGTGAGCCAAGTGGGATTTGTGTACTGATCTTTACCACAAAGTATCATCAAGTTTGGGTGAAAAAATATTTGCTGGTATTTTGGAAACTCGTAATTTCTAAGAAGCTTGGCAACCCCTCTCAATGAAAGTGCTTTTCCACAGTCTGTGCCTAGGGCTACTTGAAGAGGAAACAAACCATAGAGACAAAACTGAGAACTCCTTTTTTTTATCAAGTTTCATAGAGCTACTACAAACCATGTTGGATTTAGAGTTCCAAATTCATCTATCTATATATGAGAGAACAGAGGGAAACCTAACTATAAAAACTGCTACTGTAGACGAACGCATCAACCTAGAAGAACAAAATTTGGTGAGCCAAGTGGGATTTGTGTACTGATCATTACCACAAAGTATCATCAAGATTGGGTGAAAAAATATTTGCTGGTATTTTGGAAACTCGTAATTTCTAAGAAGCTGGCAACCCCTCTCAATGAAAGTGCTTTTCCACAGTCTGTGCCTAGGGCTACTTGAAGAGGAAACAAACCATAGAGACAAAACTGAGAACTCCTTTATTTTATCAAGTTTCAAAGAGCTACTACAAACCATGTTGGATTTAGAGTTCCAAATTCATTCTATCTATATATGAGAGGACAGAGGGAAACCTAACTATAAAAACTGCTACTATAGACGAACGCATCAACCTAGAAGAACGAAATTTGTTGAGCCAAGTGGGATTTGTGTACTGATCATTACCACCAATGTCATCAAGATTGGGTGAAAAAATATTTGCTGGTATTTTGGAAATTCGTAATTTTTTAGAAGCTTCGCAACCCATCTCAGTGAAAGTGCTTTCCACAGTCTGTGCCTAGGACTACTTGAAGAGGAAACAAACCATAGAGACAAAACTGAGAACTTTTTTATTTTATCAAGTTTCAAAGAGCTACTACAAACCATGTTGGATTTAGAGTTCCAAATTCATCTATCTATATAGGAGAGAACAGAGGGAAACCTAAATATAAATCTGCTACTGTAGACGAAAGCTTCAAAGTAGAAGAACAAAATTTCTTGAGCCAAGTGGGATTTGTGTCCTGATCATTACAACCATGTATCATCAAGATTGGGTGAAAAAATATTTGCTGGTGTTTCGGAAACTCGTAATTTCTTAGAAGTTTCTCAACCCCTCTCAATGAAAGTGCTTTTCCACAGTCTGTGCCTACGGCTACTTGAAGAGGAAATAAACCATAGAGACAAAACTGAGAACTACTTATTTTGCTCAAGTTTCAAAGAGCTACTACAAACCATGTTGGATTTAGAGTTCCAAATTCATCTATCTATATAGGAGAGAACAGAGTGAAACCTAAATATAAAAACTGCTACTGTAGGGCTGGGGATGTGGCGCAAGCGGTAGTGCGCTCGTCTGGCATGCGTGTGGCCCAGGTTCAATCCTCAGCACCACATACCAAAAAAGATGTTGTGTCTGCTAAAAAACTAAAAAAATAAATAAATACGTAAAAAAAACAAAAAAAAAAAACTGCTACTGTAGAGAACGCTTCAACCTAGAAGAACAAAATTTGGTGAGCCAACTGGGATTTGTGTACTGATCATTACCACCAAATATTATCAAG